>NC_142677.1:23114022-23234022 GCF_964200805.1 Pocillopora damicornis
TCACTACCATACTGTTCTCCATACATTTCCTAAGGTGCTGACGGCGAGCTCTTGCTTAGCAGTCGAGAGCTGCTTTAGTTGCTGATCATTTCCTTTATTCTCCTGACCTCAATGTTTGATTCAGACGTGTTATTGTGAGGAGAAATTAGATGCTAGTCACTCTTAAGGGTTAAGTTCTCATCGGTTGCTGTTATTATGGTGACTATAAACACTGCTCTATCTCCTACTCATAATTCTCTTCACTGACTGTAACTGGTGTTGTTCTAAACGCCAACGACCAGCAGCGCTAATATTTTTGTTGTTGCTAGCACACTATAAACTTACGTGAATATTTTGTTTTTCTTGAAGGCATAAGTTATCACTGGGAAACCTGTCTTGGATGTCGTAGATTTTGCACTGTGAAAAGGAACAGACTGACATTAGTGAAAATATTAAGAACAACTTCGCAAAAAGAAGATTAATTCCTCCTGTGACAGGAAAAGTTGTTTTGAATACGACCTTCACCTCAACTCTCTCTTGACAACTTTATAGCCATTGTGGCGTGACGTGAGACGTAACGTGGACAAGTTATGTCAAGTCACACACAGCTACACGAGTTATATGTGAGGTCAATAAATTCAACTGAGTTAAAAGGTTAAGCTATAGTTGAACTACTTTCACTACATCTGCTTTTAAGATTTGAGAAAAATCCAGATCGCATTTTTCAAAAATTTGTCAGTACTTCTGTTAAAAAAACTGGTATCTGATGTCCAACGTAGGCGTGACAAAGATAAACCCACACATCGAAGAGAACTTTAGTGTAAGTGAAAAAAGAATCCCACTGAGTGCTGCATCGTGTTCAACAACGACAAACCTTACAAAATAAAGAGAACAAAGACAAAAATCCCTTGATGACGCTGTGTTATAAACCGAGTGTTATTATTACAGAAGGCGAAGCATTCTACTTATTTAAAATGATCTGAACTGTCTGCAGTTTGGCTGATAACGGAACAAGTGGGTCTTGAATGACGAGATGCACTTGCGATACTTAACCGCCAGGTAACCCTGATATTCTAGGGCAAATATGTTGCTTGTTTACTGCAAAATGTCATTATCAGTGTTTAGCAAGCCTCAAAAGATTGAGATAAAAACTCGAAAAATGACAAGGGTACACTTCGTGTTCTACTGGTGATGAGGAACAGGAACAACAAAAGAAAGTTTACTCCTTTGAAATTGCAAGATTGTGTGAAACTTTCTGTGGCAGAAAAGCCACCACGACGGGAATTAAATCCACTCTGACTTGAAAAATTTTATCCTTTAAATATGAGCGAAGGATTTTGTGCGGAATTCAAAAATACAATGAAATCTTTCCGCTTTTTCAGGTTTTGGCCCGAAGCCCTAACCCATAAAACCATTTCCGAACCCACAACTACCTGAAACATTTTCCCTGAAATATTAAAGTGTGCCAAACCACTGAAAAAAAATTAATTAAAAGATAGTTAAAATGTATGACTAAATAATGTTACTTGTCAAATACCACCAACAGTGCAACAAATTTTTCCGACTGCCCCAAAAGTGACGAAACTCAAACAACAATAAGCTGTCTTTAAAGCTCGGACGTAGAACGGCGGAAAAGCGCACATAACGTGCTTGAAAATAGAATTACCAAGAACACTTAAAACAACTTGAACTCTAATCCAGCTTAAGACCATAAGGGTGAAAAAGGGAAAAACAAGTATGCAAGTTTGCATGACTGAAAACACACAACATGTCTACAAATCGTGAACACAAAATTAACAACTGCAAGCGTGACATTAATTCGACGCTGGATTATGGTCGGCCACAAAGACAAACAAGAGAACAGATATGCATAACAAACATATGCAACACTCGTAATTATTTTGCCAACGCAAAGTTATGATTTTCAGACAGTGTAAGGAAAACTCGAATTCTGATTCGGCTTAGGATTATTAAGTAAAAATGAAAACAGAAAAAAAACAGCACGAAAGAGATAAGTGGGGTGGCTGGACTGAAAAACGAACCACTGATTGTGTACTAAATGTGAGAACAAAACTTGAATCATCCAACTATGTTAAGACGGGGAAAACCTGATCTTACTCCGACGTGATCATTCTGAGAAAAATAATACGGAATATGTACGCTATGGATCGTTTTGAGTGAGAACAAACACGGAAAATCGTCGTAATCGGCTTGTTGTCTTTACAGGTTCACAGTTGATGCAAGTAAGGGCTTAGAATTGAGCTTATTTCCTGTAAAATTGATATCATGAAAGATCGCACTAACGAATTTAAAAGATAACCGATTGATAACGATGTAATGAACAACTCGTGAAATATTTAAGGTAGATATGTCACACCCTTCAGTATATGGGACAAATCGATCGAAAATAAAGTCATTTCAAGGCAGGCGTAACAAAACAATGGCCAAATCAAGGAAATGAAAGGTTTTCAAACTCCACTAAGGTGATATGATACCACATGCTCCGACAAATAAAATTATTTTTAAAACACAGGAAATGAAATAATGTTGCGACAAATTTCTCGATGAAAAAAAAGACAAATTGCTGTAATAAAGCGCACGAAAGATTCACAGAAATGCCCCAGGCAAAAGAACTATTGAAGTAATGTAGTTGATCATCTGGGCAAGAGTTATCGAAGTAAGTTGTCATTCTTCTACTGGAATGCTGAACACAATAGCTGCTCTTGAAAGTGATACTGACCTTCCACTCACCAACAAAACTAGAATGTTTCTTTCATCAGGGTGAAGATATACAAAACCCTTCAAGCTAGCCACAAAAACTACGAACATTTAATAATTCAAATCCGTGAGAACACTGTTTTTTCATGTTTTTCCATTTCAGCAGTTGTCTATCGAAAGTAGAAACAAAACAGATTGCAAGCGGATGTTTGTTACACAACATTTCAACAACTGCGTGCCACTTCGGCAGCAAACACGTTAAAAATGCCAAATTTTTTCCACTGCTGGGAACATTACCTGAGCTTCGTCTGTTCGCGTTTTAAGAGCTCGGCGAACCACCACAGGACTGTGAGACGATACGATTCGCATGGATAAGGCGTAACTTGGCGGCTGTGCTGTACGGACCGGAGTTTTGGTCGCCATAGCACAAACTTCACTCGACGGATGTAAAACCATGAATAGCGATCTTCAGTTCCACAACAGTCAGCAGCAAACTAACATTGTGTTTGCAGAAGTTCCGACGACCCCAAATGAATCGCCCGCTAATTCAAAGGCCACGGATCATACGGCGAGTAGAGAACATAATTTAGCACTTTTCAGCTCAACACCGACCCAGTGTTGTCTTGGCTCGCAAACCGATGACCGACCTTTGACGAATTAGATTCAACCGACCACAAGATCGTGACTGGTGTGAGAACAGTGTCACAGCGTTGCTCCTCTCTCCATGAGGAATGAAGCGAGGTTATTACCGGTTGATAATCGCGTTAAAGTCCCGTTAATCCAAGCAATACTATTTCACTCTAGCCAGACGCCCGACTTTAGAGTGAACACAGAAAACAGAGGTCAAGTTTCAAGACTATCTAAGCAACTGATACAAAGTGATTGCATTTCTCAAATTGTTAGATTGTATTGCTTTCACATAAGACTAAAATCAAACTGACCTCGATAAAAACAAATAACGTCAACCAATTCCAAAATTGCGCTTGTCACTAACCCAAATAAACACACAAATAATATCCCGGCTTATAAATACTTGAGGATTTGGAATGTTTGATGGACCCAGGGTATCTCAAAAAAAGAGAAAGAAAAGAAAAACAATGTGAACCTGCCTTCGAAAGGTCAAAGGACGAAACTGGCGATCATATGTATCACGCAAAAAATAATGAACATAACTTCACAATACATCGGAAGGAGATACAAGCCAGTAAGTTGATTCATCAACGACTGAAATCCGTGAATTAACAAAACATGACATTGCTCTTTTTGACCACTAAGAATACCGCATTCCACTGAAAGAAGTTTACATATGTGTCCGGAGGGTTTACTCTTGGAACTTCTGGGTGGACATGTGACTTAAAGAAGCTAAACTCGTAGGTTATACTAAATCTTATTCGCCTTCTTGACAACGGCAAGATCAAGTTGTACTCAGGCCAGAAGAGGGTTCTACTTTGAAAGGAAATCAAAGCTTTGAATACAAAAATTACTAGTTTGTAAAAAGTATTGTTACATTTGATCTGTTTCCATGATTACTATTCCAAATGAAGACCAAAATTTTGTGAATTTTATCCCTGCCCTTCACCACCACCCCCCCCCCCCCCCCCCCCCCACGAAAAGGTGCTAGACGGAAAAACGTCTTGGCAGTAATGTAAACACTACTGCTATATTGCGGTGCAAAATAATTAGCTAAGCGAATAAATACATGATAAAAGAGATCTACGCCGAAATCACGATATCTCAAAAAAAAAATTTTAAACACGATCCCTATTCATTGCAAGCGAATAACATCAAATGGCCTTCTTCAAGTGTGATAATAAGTTCATGATAACGATTAGCTGATTTAGAACGCATCAATTGAGCTTAGATTTCATTTCCTTCAATACAGCAATACGTTAGACATCTTAGAGATGCGGAAAGGCGGACAGGCGGAAAGGCTTGATATATTGTAGTGACAGACCCGCCGGCCTAATACAACTAATTGAGCGTCAAGTAGTCGGACTGCAAATATCAACCGCGAGTTCTTCATTCTAAGCTTAAATCCTTCAAGGAAAAACATACACCACAACTTATTAATACAGGTCGGTTAAACATCAGGGCGAGATTAAGCTAGATGACACATTTGCTGCAAATCCAAACAAGCACAGAATGCACTGAAATAACAGTAATGATGATGATAAGGTAACTCAAAAATCAAAACGGATTGTTGTATGAAATTCATACAACAGAGATGAATGTACTTTACATATTTGCCGCGATTTCCGAAAAAAAAGCACAAGGAAGACTTTGCCAACATAAATAATGACTGTAAAAGTAAGTTTCACTAGAATTTGTGTCTATAGGAGTGGCGGGTCTTGACCGAGGGTCAGACATAACACACAAACAGCACTTCTTGTGATCGTAATGTTACTGATTAGGTCATAAAAGTGAATACTTAGGTAGCTGAGCATTTTCCCGGTTCACGAAAGAATTGTCGGTTATATTCGCATTTTTCTTTCGTCAAGATCCGAAGTTTAAATCGTACTGTGCATATCAGCATTGAAACTGCTTTAGAACGTTCAAAAACTGATTTATTACAAACCAAGACCTTAACACAATACTATGCTAAATTTAGAAATCCAATTTTTTGGCTTTATTGTTTCCCACAGATTTCAGAATAAAGGCTTTGTGGCTTTGCGGCTTTGCGGCAAATTTGAAACTGATGTTAATTGTGACTTGCGGTTTTCGAAATTATTTAGCAACGAGAAAACGCGATAATGCTTCACAGAGTTGACAAATTTTCATAAGTTCGGAAAAGTTCAATTCATAATGTTAATTACATTAATCAACACCTCCGTAAAATCTAATTATTTTGATTGAAATAAATTTCAAGGTTACGGTTTGCCCGAATTGTCTGTCAGTGTCTTCTAACGTGCCTACAAGGAAAAAAGCCGCACATAGTCACGCAAGAAATTATTTCGCGTCATGCAATCTTGCCTGATCATAGGTTTGTCACAGAGACATGAGTGAAAGACAGTTTCAAACCATAAACGGTTGGCGCTTGAATTAATTTAGGGTTACGACTTGTCAGGAATACAGAACTCCTGGAGACCGAAACGACTAACTACACAATCACACAACGCCGAAAAAAAAAATTCAAAAGTCACCATTCAGTGCGCAGTATATCAAGGGTTTTGTGTATGAGGAACGTTGGTTTTTTTAGAGAGCACCTGCCACCCTCACTTCAGTCCTTGACGATACATAGCTACGATGGCTTCATTCATATGATGTTCAATATGGAATTTAATTATCAATAGAGGATCTTTCTGCAGGGATCCCTTATGATTATCAGCTGAAGATAAACAGAAGCTGCAAAATTCCTACAGATCAATCCCTTGAGTTTCATAATGCAATTATAAACTTGTATCAAATACGAGCTAAAGACCATGATTTGCAACTAAACCGCACGTTTAGATCTAACAATACCGCCTATACTTTTTCCATGGAAAATTACAATTATCCTGGTTTTGCGAGGACATCTCGGTTAAAATGCACCTGTAAGGTAATGACTGCAAAGGCAACAACATTGCCCGCAATTCTCCACATTAATTGAGTCCGGTAATTTGCTTCACCCGGGAAGTCAACCGTACGAATGACAATTTGCTATACAGACATGAGACATCTCAATAAACAACGATAAACACGACATCATGGTACAAACGCGAATTTCTTTGTTTGGCTTGCAAAGGGCAGTGTTAAGCAAAATCGTTAGCTGAAAACGACCTCCACCTTGACTTTGAAATTTTCATTTTCATTTTGTTGAGTTCTACAGATACAAATACCTGCCTTGTTCCCTTGGCAGTAAGGTCGCCACATCACAAATCTTGTTGAGTCTAGAGTCTTAAATCTTCACTTGCTTTGAGGAGATATAGACTGGAATTATTTCTTGTTGGCTTTTCGTGGTCGAGTAATTTTAATAAAGCCAGAAAAACTAGGGGTGGCTATTACATGCATTTTGGAGATGAAAAATAACGCAAGCTGTAGCCGCATGTTCAATGCCTTCAAAGCTAGACGAAATTAAAGACGTGTCGGTAATCCAATGTTTTTGTAATAAATTTAGATTAATATCTTCTTTCTTCGTGTATTTATCACCTACACAAATACTATCTAAATTCGAAATAAGAAAAACACTGTCAGCACTTATTCCACGTCCTCACTTGTGACAGTATGAATAAATGTGGACCTTTTCATGCCATCTTTCATTTTATAATTCATTTTATAATTGATACATATTTTTTTCCAAAGTTCTTTTGCCATTTTGAGTATTAACTTAACTGCACAAGAAAACTGAAACGTTTTGGAAGACATAACAACAAAGGTTTTGTATTAACGAAGATGTTGGCATTCAAACCCATCGGAAAGTGTTTTACTGGGAATTAAGTTGGTTTAACGTCAAAGGCCAAGATTTCTTGTGCGTCAAAGGCGAAGGTTTCTTCTGGATGAAGCATCGCTTTTGCGCTTTTCGTTTTTCCTTTTTTGCTTGTGGCTGAACATAATTTCAACCAGACAAGCACAAAGACGTCACTTTCTGCCTCCTGGACTGATCAATGACGTAACAATCACCACAGCTCAGTTCTTCAAAATTCGGGGAAAAGTGTATTGAGTATCAGCGGGAAAACAACACCAAGCAAAATATTAAGGCGCGGTTACCCACACACGTTAAATTTCCATCAGTATGCGCAAAGTAACTTGGAAATAAGCGTCTAGCAAACAGCTGCAACGCAAAATTGGTAAATCGTTGAAAGAAGTCACTTGTCGACGCGATCAACAATACGAAAAGATTTATAAAGATTTCTCAAGCCACAAATGGGGTCGACCTATTTCTTTATATGGTAATTTAGTGTTAACGACTGAGTTGAAAACGTAAATTGGCCACAGTAAAGAGTAAAAAAGCTGACGTTTCGAGCGTTGGCCCTTCTTCATAGCGATTGGAGGAATTTTGGGTTGTGTGTGGGTTTATATGCAGAAAGCGGAGCTACGCTATTCGTGGGAGTATGGCGGCGAGAAACAAGAATAAATTAGAGGAATGAAAAGCACTCGTTGATATTGTGGGCATCACTTGGCACTCTTAATCCCTACGGTATCAACGAGCCCTCTTCATTCCACTAATTTATTCATGTTTTCTCGTCACCATACTCCCACCAATAGCGTAGCTCCACTTTCTGCATATAAACCCACACACAACCCACAATTCCTCCAATCGCTCTGACGAAGGGCTAACGCTCGAAACGTCAGCTTTTTTTTACTCTTTACGATGGCCAATTTACGTTTTCAACTCAGTTGTTAACACTAAATTACCTGCTATACTCCCCCACCGACGCAGCTCTACAGTTTCTTTAGAAACTTGCCACCTTTATTCTTTACATGCAACGGTTTTTGCTGGTCCAAAAGGAAACTCGAAATCTTTTCAACAGAACACAGAGCAATGAAGTGTAGTACTACTTTAGAAACGCTGCGTACACAAGTTTTACATTTCGTCAACTATTGCTAAAAATTTGTACAAAAAAATGTCAGCATTCCGTGCAGGAGAACATGATTTAAATTTCACCTATGTCATGAGAAATATTTAACCATTGCGCAGGTCACACAATCGATCAAAAAGACACTGCTACTTTACCTTAATAACTTTAGCTGGAGAGATAAGACGACCTTGCAACTGATCCCAACAATCGACTATAGTAAAACCGAACTTCACAATATACTCCATATGAACCCTTGGCGGTATCAAAACTGACACTGGCAAGCCTTACGATGTCGGTTATATAAATCTTTCTCGAGAAAAAAAAAAAAAAAAAGAAAAAAACTACCGCTTCGACTTCCCGTCACTAATCCCTCAACGATAATTACTGATTAAAAGGCAGAATATATCTCTGAATCGATGTTTAATGGAATTTGCGGAAGTTTTCCGTCATTTGAGAGTCCAGAGTCTCTCTCATTGCCATGTGACGTGACGTTGTCAAGCAATAAACTCTTTTCGCGACCTAACCTCTTCTGTCATCAAACCGCCAAAACGTAAGGCGGACGCTTCGAGGGCAGGGGTAAACACCTTTTCAAATCTGGACCATTTGTTTATTTCTATTTTCGAAATAAAATATTGAAAAAAAGATGTTATGCGTAGTAAACGAGC
The DNA here is from genome assembly GCF_964200805.1 of Pocillopora damicornis. Classification (NCBI taxonomy): domain Eukaryota; kingdom Metazoa; phylum Cnidaria; class Anthozoa; order Scleractinia; family Pocilloporidae; genus Pocillopora; species Pocillopora damicornis. The sequence continues at coordinate 23,122,880 of NC_142677.1, forward strand.
AAGTAACTTACCCACAATTCACCAGCCCTCAACTTGAAAACGAGTTCCGTACGAAGAACTTACTCATATTAGTGCACAATAATTCCCCTATACCTCTAATAATCTTAAAAATTGAACTTTCCTCGGTGAAGAAACAACAATAGACAGAGAGGGTACGAAATTAGTCTGACGATTAGAACACGTTCAAACAAATTCAAGATCAGTATTGCGCAGACTTAACAACAAGATTTTGATAAAAAAGATTACGGATTTCACTAACGTTACGCACGTGGCATTAGCGCTATGACACTGACGATAAAAAATAATGAAATTAATAGCAATGAAATTCTCGAATCTGCTTGTGCCAAGCTTTTAGCTTATGACATTCACGGATCCATAATAAAAAGAAAAAACATCCCGATTTTGAATCAATCAAAAGTTACGTCAACGGAAATGGAAAATCTCGATTATTAACAACAGTAGAGGATAAGCTAAAAAGTGATTAAAATGAAGACAATTTCAAGATAACATGATAAGAAGAGGAAGGGTCAAGACTTTGAACGTGATCGTTTCTTCCACTTCCGCGGTCTGTCTGCGGTCGCATTTTTCTGCACAGAAGACATCGTACATTCCACATCGCAAAATGCTCACCATTCCTTTTTCTTATGAGATGCAGCTGTGTTACGATGGGCATGTGTAACAATTAGTCTATTACCTAGTATCTATCAGAAGTTGATAAGGTAGAATTACCCGCTGCAGGAAATTCTGTAAAGCAGGCACTATCTCCAAGAGCCCTATATTAGACCGACTTTCGCGAGGAAATGTTAACAGCACTTCTGCTGGATCCAAGAAAACCGCACAGCAATGAATGCGCTTGTTAAAAACAAATAGCAAAGCTGAGGAGAAGAGATAAACTTCAGAAGCCAGAAACTATATACAGGAGTGAATTTCCTTGATAGTCTTTTATAGACAAACAAAAACAACGTTCCAAATCTTTATTTATGTGATGAATACTACGACAACACGAAAAACAATCTGAAAAACATGTGCACTGTTTTTCAGAGGAGGGTGATATATTATGTTCCCTTGCACCACTCCAAGTCGGTTGAAGAATAGTAGTTTCTGACTCAAACCCAGGCTCGTTAAAACACTTTAGGGTTACAAAATGTGGCAAGAACGCACGAATATTGGCACGAAAATCACTTTCAGACATACGATCCGTCATGGCAATTGACTGAATCCAAAAGAAAAATGTAACTGACTATGACTATGAAACAGCGACAAAACACATCCCTAGAAACGTAGCTTATTAGGGGAATAGACGACCTTAAGTGGAAGGATTAAAACAGATTCTTTATGAGACTGAATAAAAATCGGCCTACCAACATGGCAACAAGCTTACGACTCTTAGAATTGTCTGTGTGAGCTTGCTGTGAAACGAAAGATGGGAAACTGCGTTTACGATAGCTATGGCTAATTTTGGAACGACAAAGACTTTAATGGGACTAAGAAGGAGATTTGGATCAGATATCAAGATTAGCAACAAAAACAACAACAAAAAACAGCTTGCCAGCGGTGGAAGATCCACCCCAGTGCACCGCACACCGCATACAATTTTTTCCTCGTTTCTCTTGCTCCCTACATCTACCAAGCCTGTCTCGTTATTATTCACTTTTCCTCTTCAAACCAGCGAAGTAACTACATCAACATTCGACAACGTCAATATTCTCGAAATTACAGAAGAGGAATTCTAAAATATTCTTGACAGTCTATGTGTTTCAATAGGATTTGTTCGGTCAATAGGTCAACTATATACTAAAATTGGATTAGCATGAACACATGCACGCAAGTAAACAGGAATAACCACAGACACCTCAAACGCACGAACAACCGAACAAACATCTCCTTGACAAACAAAACCTTTGTTAGGATCGACACAAGGATGTCGTTCAATGCAGGAGAATTTCTGTAACATCTACCATCTCAAATGAAGTTTTGGTATCAAAGTGATGCAAGACTAACGAGTAAAAATAGACAGCGGTCTTACACTTTCTGGATTATCCCTTACTGAATCGTAACGCATTGTTTGAACGTCTTCTCCTGGTATTTGGTCTTCTCTGCAACTTGTCCACTGGGATTCAAAAAAATTTTAGGTAAAAATCTAAGCTGAGGTCGCTTACTGATGATTACACCAGGAAGGAACTCGAAATTCCATTCGTTACCTTCCTAACAGTGCCCTCATCTGATTTATAAATTTGACCTACAATTTTACCAGCAAAGTAAAGATGCAATTTACTTGAACATAAAATAAGAGGTTCCAAAAACTTTATCCCGAAGGACACTTACAAAATGAATTTTACGGCTTCTCTTAAGCATTGATCGCTCTGCTTCAATGTTTCTTACGGAACAGTTAACGAAATAAGATCTTGTCACCTACGTGTATTGAATTTTTTTCCAGTTTTGTTTGTTCGCTTGTAGTGTTAGGCCATAAGAAAACGTGTTTTAAGAAACCTTTTAGGCCCGGAAGCTCATCTCGCGTTGCCTGGGTGATACTTGAAATTTATCGTTCAAATTATAACAGAATCCTCTATAGGAACGCGAATGGTAAAAAATAGACGAAATATAAACAAACAAAACATCTGGTGTAAGTATATAAGTACAACTTGGTTCAGGTTAAACTGAGAACGTTTTAATTGGGAAAAAAAGGTCATTTATCTGAGATAACTGAGGAAATACTATTTCCTTTTTTCTACAAGGACTGCAACATGCAATATGACTTCATGCTGTCAGATTGAAAAATAAACAGATGTTATCAAGAAGCCGATAAATTTAAGTTCATTTTCGCCAGGAAACTCAAACAATCTTTCCTTCAACAATTGCCTAACATCCTGCACATACTTTGTAAGTGAATTGTTACGTAATAGAAAGTACCATATTACGAATTCAGGAGAACTCCTCAAGGGAACCCTTAAAAAGTACACACATGTACATCTCTGCGTAACTTTAATGGCTGATAACTTTTCGTCTCCCAAAAGTATTAAGGGAAAAAACACTCCAAAAACAGCTCGTTCCAGTCCCATATTTAAGGTAAACACAATCTTCGAAAGCAGATGTTGCTTACTTCCTGCTTAAATCTAACGGATACATATTGATAAGGTGCAGTTGATTGGTTTGGCCATTAAAAGGTCACGAGCAGCGGATTTTTTCAAAGAGAAATTGAGCGGCTTGGCAGATTTGAAAAATGGCATAGATGGAAGGTCAGCTGAAAATTTTAGGTCGGATTCTTTTTGGGTCTGTGTGCAAGCTAGAATTGAGGACTGCATTTCCAGTTTTCAGTTTTGACGCCTCAAGCTTTTCCAACCTACAGACCTAACAACTTAGCAGCTACGTCTGTAAAAAATCACATCAAAATTATGTTCTCAATCGATAGCCAATAGCCTTAGGGTAATTTACTTTAAGTACAATCTAAACACTGCTGAGGTACTCATTTTCCATGTGAATTTAATATATTCCTAGGAGAGTTTCAAAGTCATGCCGATCCAGATTTGAACAAAAATAACTTTGGATCGACGTACGAGGCCATAAAATGACACGCACTGGCGGATTGTTATACCCCTTCATATAATCATCCTTCTCAGAAATGAATACGCGCTTCTAAAAGAACTATTCCTAAATTGTTTTCAATGAAGTAACACTAAACATCAACATCTCCACCGATTAAGACTGAATGGGGGAGGGGACAAAACCGTGGGGGTGGCGGAGAGGTAAATTGGTAAGCGTTTAAACACAAGCGTGTTCATCATCAATAAGCACTAAGTGTAACAAGCACCTAGTGTATTCCAATCATAACTACTTATAGTTTCAATGTTTTGAGGATTGAAACTGATCTTTTTTTAACCGAGGACGAAGCAATAGATTCCGAACACAATGGGCCAAAAATTAATGTCGTGTCTTCGAAATATGAGTGGAGAATCTCAAAACAGTTTCAATAAGAAACTCACAAATCAGGGCGTCAAAGACAGCTCAATAACAATAACAACAAAATAAACAAACAAAAATTAACGATCCATGTTGCGCGAATACATAATATGTGCTGCCCTAATGCGACAATGGACGTGCAACACATAAGCGAGAGAACTTTCAAGCAATATACATTTTAAGAAGCTATCTGACCCATGCAAGGACAGAGGACATCAACGAACCTAAACAGAATGTACAAGCCACTCATAAAAGTAAGTTCTTTATCTTAACATGAAGCACGAATTCTTACCAAAAGTTGTCAGAAATAATGGCTGTCAACAGCCTAAGAAACAAACATTTAAAATGATAAGTTCTTCATACCTCATTCTCGGCTTCGATAACCTCCTCTTCTCGGTCTTTCACCATCTGAAAGGATAAAACCATTAACAAATCTGATATTTTAGAAAGCGCTTTTCGCCTGAAAGTCGAGAAACAAGATCCCAAGTAATCACACAAGACAAGAATATCACAAAGAGCCTAGGGAACTCAAAGTAAAAAAAAAAACAACAAAACAAAACACGAACATCCTGGAACGAGGTAAAATGTAGGAGACCAATTCGCAATTGGTTTACCATTGGTTCGCAAATGGTTTCCGGTTTGGATCTGAATTGTTGGAAAAGAAAAAGGTTTTTCAAGGCAATTCACACAAAGGAATTAGGTTAAACTAATGTAGCCCGGGATTTCATTCGACACTCAAGTTTTAATGATCGAAAGCAACTGCGATAGAGTTATTTCATTATGAACTCATTAACACGCGTGACGTCACGGTGACGTCAGATGGTACTAAGTATTACTCACAGTGTAAGATTCGTAATCAACTAAACGGAATCCAAACGGACAAACCTGTTTAAATTTTGAAACTACTTTTGCCAGTTCTGCGTAATCACGGTGAGTTTCAGACGTCTTTTCCAGCAAGTTGGACAAAATTCTCTCGCACTCCAAGAGATGTTGAACCTGCAATCAAAAGCAAAAGGCATTCAATGATACACTCCCCATTCAAGACAATGCACAGCTATATTCCACAAAATTCTATTGCTTAAGTTGCATCTTAACACTGCAGTTTCTCGTTCTAATGAACGGTACCTATTGCAACTTCTACCTATTGCCCACTGAATTATTTCTGCGTTTATCACCGCTAATGATCTGGCGCTTTCAGAATTTTGTGGTTCCCTTTGAATGGTATTGGAAGATACTGGTCGCAAATGATTCTCCCTGGAGCCACGTTTCTATGTGGAGCACAATTTGGTGATGCACTACTGCACACAGCTGGTGTTTAGCTTGCATTTCAACTGAGTGTCGTGGAACCAAAACTGATGCGATCCCATATGGCTTACGATGTTCAACTGAACATTGCTCTTTAACTGTAAAAGGGAAATTTTAACAACTTGTTTGCCGAGTTGAATTTTCGTAACCGGAGCCATTCGTCAATTGAACAAGCGGTTTAAAAAACTATGTAGGAGAGGAGAGAAAAACGTCGGCAAAAACTTCACATGCTTCAAGCCATAACACGTTGAGAGATTACTCTGTCGGAGATCTATCTATTTTCAAAAAACCCCTCCACGTTTTTCTCTCCCACACAATTCTCCTCATTTTACTGAAGGACAAGCTTAACACCAACATGTGAACTCTGAACAATCGATTTCTAAGTTCAGTTTGTGAAGCGATGTTGGTGAGGTTTGTCGTCGACCATTTCAGTTCAATCACACCGAAAACACACATACTTCTCTTTAAATACAACATTAAAGCTTCCAAAGAAATGTTTTTGACCTTTCATCCCGTTTCTACATCTCTTTGAAAACGCTTAGCCATACAACTCAAGAAGAACTCGTGTAGATTCCGGTATATTCAAGTGGATCCAATTATCTTGAAAACTCAGTATGCACGCTGCACGAGAAGGAGCTTCTCATTCCAACATTACAGCGACCAAACCCGATGCATTTCCATGCAAGAACTCAAATTCGGCTAAATTATAACAATCTTCTCTAATTCAGCGTTCAACCAGGTATCTCCGTGATTTTTATTAACATTGAATTTGCAGTTTTAGACATCATTAAGTGTAACAATGACCCACTTCGCTTTTCATTTTAAGAGAGCTTCCATCGAGGTACATGTAGTAACTCTGTTAAGTTCAAAGACAAACGATGTACAAAATCGCTTTTGTGAAGTTAAAACTGGTGTTTAGAACAAAATTTTCAATCATAAACTGTAAGCCACAGAAGAATATATAATCAACAACCATAGAATTTAATCAGCATTGTCTGTGCTGGCGAATATAATCATGATCAGAAAAATTCAATTGAGCATGCCTGTTTGAATGTTTGGAGTCTTGTTACAAGGTGCTCCTCTATATCCTGTGTAAACAAACTCCTATCACAAAACCAAACGAATTTCGAATACTGCGACATACATGTTCAAAGACCGACGATTATTGTTTGTCTGCATTACGACCAAAACATTCCATTTGCAAGGGACAAGATTGCAGGAGAACAACGGAGCAGAATTGTTATTCCAGATATTTCCTGGAACGGAAGTGTCGGCATTTTTGATTGAGCACATAAACCAAAGTTCCTAAAATAGAACCAGCGAAATTCTTTGCGGAAAAAAAAAGCCGAGGTCGACTGATCCAGATCTTAAGTTTAGGAATTCATGACAGCAATGTAACTCTCAAGGATGTCGGCTTTTCAGACCAACTGTTGTTGGCTTTTTTGAATCAAGGAATCTAATCTAACCCTAAAGCCGTCGATTCAAATTGCAATACTGAGTGCCATACTCTACAGAACTATATGGCGAAAGCGTCAATACCGGCCGTAAACACACAAAACAATTCATCGTAAGTGCGTAACTCTAATCAAAATATTGGCCAATTAATTTTCTTACCCGAAATGTTGAGCTTCTTCGACCTAGCCTAAGTGAACTTTTCCATCGTTTTGCTGCCCGAAAACTCTTCCGAATCCTATTTCCAAACTTGCTCAACCGCCTTCTCCGCTGAGGAGACATACAGGACGGCAGGAACACGGGAGTCTTTGTCAGACACTCGATGCAACAGGCTTGTGACAGTGAAATCGGACGTGTGTTACTCTTGTAACTCGGATCATATTTCATTTTCGTCGACGTTCACTCAGATGTCACCTTTTCGCTTTTAAATTGGGTATAAAACACAAACACTCTCAATTACGGCACACACACATTCCGACCACCCGCAAAGAAAAGTAGAAATACTCCAAAGTGAAAGTAAAGATCAAGGTAGTCACGGTTTTCTTCGTTGAAAAAACGAAGACCAAAGAACAAGGAGTTGAAATTGTCTGCGTAATGTTAGTTAACTTGACATGAACTTTGAAAATCCGTTAATTAGCTTTATTTTAACCAAAACAAAACTATCTTTTCAGTTTTTGTGGCTTACTGCCTCCTTGTGGAGGCGAAGCCACTATGTCGTTTTGTTTTGCTACAGATTTACAAGGCTACCAACGACCGTCACAGAGGTGACCGCTTAATAGAGTTGGAAATTATAGTGATGAAGGGGAGAACAATTCGAGACTTTGAAAACTGACCGCTTAATACAGAGCTGCTTAATACAACTTCGAAACTATTCACGGTGGCCTAGTTACATTATCAACTCAGTTAATAAAACCAAAATTAAGCTGCTTAATACAAGTTCGACTGTACTTTTAATTTGAAAAACTGCAGACACTCAAATGCTCAAGGATATTGCGATAGTGTGCGGTCGTTTCACTTTCGCAAACTTTAAGCATGACGCGTGTCACACATGAACTAGTAGAGTCTCTGTGTTAATCGGACGGTCTGAGGTTCGATTCCTCTTGAGAACTAAGACATTTTTCTTTGTTCCATGCTGTAACAAGACGGCGAAACATCATTTTCTAAAATTTCCCCTTAGTCATTCGATTCAGACCGAGATATTCCCAATTATTCGATTCGCACTTACCGCTCAAAAAGTGTCGTTTCGCGAACACTTAAACAGTGCTCTCCTCCCATACAAGAGTCATGATTATTACTTTTGCTAAAAAAAAGAATTTCAAATGTTTCGGAAAAAGGACCAATACAACAAATACCTCAACAACCTCTTATCTCAAACCAAATACGACTTTATCTTCAAAGACGCTGTGTCCGGCCTTGTTAAAATAACCAACAAAAGCCCTCATGAACGATCTTAATTTTCTCCCCAGACGACCCATGATATATTTTACCCTCCTCACTTTGAATTGAGAATGAATTGTGAACGGGTGAATCTTGATTTGAATTTATTAAGTAAGGAGTCCACGCACCAACATCTGTCATCAGTTCGTGGTTTCTTTAAACTAGGCATTAAAGAAATGCAACATTCAGCACTTTCTCAAGACGTTTTTACAATTCCCTGTTGATAACCTTGTCCCAGAGCAATGAATATCAAAGAACTGACTTCAATTAAACAACACAAAACGTTGTGTTAAAAACATTTGTAATCCAAGTTTTTTTTTCAGTTTTCCTAATTTTAGAAAAAAATTTAAGGATCGTGAGTCGTTAAAACATCCTTTCTAACATTTGATTCGTGGTTAGGAAAAAAGGGGCAAAAGAAAGAAGATGATGAAATTCAAATAACGGAGCTATACTTAGGACCTGAAATCGGAACTGGGTCAAGTTGGAGGAAAAAAATTAACAACTATCTCTTTGTTGTGCGAAAGCACAAACTTTCAAGTGAATTCATCAACTTTATTACAATACCCAACAGAACAAATCAGTTACTTTCAGCCCATGTTTACAAATATTTTCTATGTCTTTTCGATTATTCTTTTCTATTTGTCACGTTACAAAAAGTTAAGACGAAACAAGAACATCACGAGATAAGGAGGAAGTCAAAATCTCCGCATGAAATGTCACACGTTTTTGCCGTTTTGCTAAAAGTGACGAAGGCGTTCTCGAAATCGGTCGCCTAGTCGTCTTCCTGTATCATTTTCGTTTTCGCTTTCGTTATGCAACTTTTTTGCAATAAAATCAAGTTACAAAATAATTACTGATCTTAATGGATCACTTCGGTCCCTATGTTTTCTCAACTTTGTGAATGACATGACAATACCCAACAGAATAAATCAGTTACTTTCAGCTCATGTTTACAAATATTTTTTTCTTTACAAAAAGTTAAGAGAAAACAAGAACATCACGAGATAAGGAGGAAGTCAAAATCTCCGCATGAAATGTCACACGTTTTTGCCGTTTTGCTAAAAGTGACGAAGGCGTTCTCGGAATCGGTCACCTAGTCGTCTTCCTGTATCATTTTCGCTTTCGCTTTCGTTATGCAACTTTTTGCAATAAGATCAAGTTGCAAAATAATCACTGATCTTAATGGATCACTTCGGTCCCTACATTTTCTCAACTTTGTGAATGACAGGACAATTTTTTCATCGTGCGCGATGGCATTTGAAAGTTCTGGATTGATCATCTGTTTGGAATGCACTGTTGACCAAAAGCTGCCGATGTTTTTGTCGCGTTCGAAGGAAATTAGTGGGAGTTGCAAAGAGGTTTTATAACATAGCGCGCGTGCTTGACCTATATAAGTCCTATTGAGCCGCTATAAACAAAATCTTTATTTACGCACGCTAATAAGATGACGTGAGCAAGAAACCAGCGTAGAATTGCCCAATTTTTCCATCGGCATTGACCTTTTAGGTCCTGATCCAACAAGCAACAAAAATAAAGGCGAGCTACTCTTACGCACTTTTCGTGCTCTCCAAACTTCCCACGTGCATCCATAACTCGATATACGCACGCTAAGCATGAACAAATTCTTAAATAACAGTTTCCAGATCGGTTTGAAATAGGTATGAGAATTTTTAGAAAGATGGATTTCACTGGGTAATTGGTTGAAATGCGAGGGTCAATGAAATGTTCGAACGTCCTTTTCCTGCTGTGACGTAATTGTCGACCAATTTGTTGATCGAGGTGATGGCCTGCTTTGACAAAGCCTCTCGTTTTTTTAAAAAATCAGTGTCGTCACCACACAAATGATGAAGTATAGGAAAATGAGAAAAGAGAATGGAATTCTTGTCCTGTGATGGAAGTGAAGATAAATACCGCCTACAAAAAACCATCAGAGACTGTAGTACACACTGGTGCATGGACCTTTGCTTTCGGGAAAAACATTGATAAAAAAAGTCAGAGGAGTCAGAAACTTCCCTGGAATGTTGTGGAGGTGAGTGACAGGAATTGACAGCGTGTATAAATTGAATGAATCCCTCTCTGGCAGAGGAAGTAGCGCCGATACAGTGGTCAAAGTAGCGACCATATAGAGCTCAGGATTAAGGCCGTTGTACCGATTGAAAAATTGGTCTTCAGTGTAACCTACAAAAAGATTGTCGTGGCTGGGTCCCATTTTGGTACCTATGGCTACACCATCGGTTCGTTTATAGTAGTTGTCCCCGAATAAAAAACAGTTGAGGGTTAATATTAGTTCAGCTTGACGGAGTAGTCTTCCGAGCTATGTTTCTTGACGGTGCGAGACTTTGAACATCTAAAGCTATTTGGCGTAAAACTTTTCAAGTTGGTCATTTTCAATTTGTGTTAATCCTCGGCTTCCTTAGCTTTTCTTCTTTCTACTTGGTTAATTTTTACCTCTTAGGGAATTGTTTCCACGAGGATGCAATTCTTCCAAGGTTTAATTACATTAAAGACAATTCTTCAGAGTAATGTAACCTAAATGGGCAACTAAACTTTTTACTACTTAAAATGGTACCGCTCTAAATTTGGAAGAGAATGTGACGAATTTTTATTCAAATACTTGCGCGGAACAACGCGCAAGTATTTGAATAAAAATTCGTTCGGATTGAAACAATGCAATATAATTCAATATTATATATTTTAAAAATAGACCTGTAATAATTACCCTGCACTTCAAAAGGCCCGAGTTTTGTATGTTTCTTTAGGCCGCAAGTAATTAATCAAATTGCCCTCGTTTAAATGCACAAAAAAGAATCCTCACTGTTCGTGTAACAAACCACGTTAAGAAACACAGGAACGTTAATCTAACGAACCGAAAACACGCGAAAGCAACAAATATTAAACGATGATAATGTTATCCCGTGCAGATCTAATCGCCGTTTGATCAGAGCGCTTCAACACTTTATGTCGCCAGCTGAGTAGAACACTGCAAGAAGGTCAGAAAGGTCGGTTCTAGAAATTAAAATGAGCACTTTTAAACAATGACTGCTTTTCAATAACTTTTGTCTACGCGACACATTGGCTGCAGTTTGTTATTTCACTGCGAAACCATTGCGCTCTTTCTGTCACTGAAAAAAAAGTTCAGATGTTTTCAATTATAAAACGTAGGCAAGTGATGAAAGTTCTAAAAACTCCAAACTAATTTTTCTATCTCATGGTGATCACAAGGCTGAGAAAACAAATTAGACAAGCCTTGGGCACACTCGATTATGAGATACCGCTTTAAAAAAAAAATAACCATTTAAGGAGAAGATTGATGAGCGTTTGTAAATGACCACGACTGAAAAACAATTCTATGATTGAATGTTGTAGAAACAACAATGGTATGTCAAGACCACAAGTCGACAAGAAATACATCCAAAGAAACGTTTTATTCGAAGGAAATCTAATGGTCTTTGTCATTTTCAATTGATACCACAACGAGTAAAACGAAATTTTAGGAAGGAGGAGTAAAAATTTCCATAGCATTGTGGATACACCTGTGGTTGCCTCTGGCGCCCGTCCATCGACATAAATTGATTCCTCCGAATTACCCCAGAAACATAAGCACAATTTGTTGATCAAATAAGATATAAAAACTGCATTTTGGCAGATAGTATCAGAAAATAAATAAACACATAGACACCGATTAATCTGAAAACCGATAAAGATCACAAAGGTCTACCGAGATTAAAATACCAACGAATGGATGTTATCTGTTCTTGAATGTTTTTCAATTTCAAGTTAATCAGCTTTTCTCCTCACCAAGACAGATCAATCTAATGTTTGTTAAGTTACAATAACGCCAAGTACTGATTCTAGAAAAGTGATTTCATTGGTGTACTTGGCAGGCGATACTTTCAATTGGATTGTAGGCAGTGGCTCTCAAAACTTCAGACCAAAAACAACAGAGGAACTCAATGAAACCATATACCTCAAGGATCAAATTCGTCCGCCTAGAATTGTGCAAGTTACGCTGGAGAAGAAACTTTATTTTAGCAAAGTTTTATATTTTCTGTTAGGTTGTTGAAGGTATCATCAGCTTCTACAGTGCTGAAATATATACAGTGGCGATCTGACAAGAATCAAGATTGTCATCATCTAATCCTCTTGCAAATCTCGCCAATTTCAGTGTGTAGCTTTTTTTTTTTTTTACGTTTCCATTTTTTTTGTACGGAACCTCAGCAAGAGGTTTCTTGCATGTCATAAAATTGTAAATTTTGTAACGATTCAAGCAACTGTACCAGTCTGTTCATTCAACTAAATCATGGCGTGATTCACGATGAAATTATTAAAGGTGAAAGTAGAACAGTCAAAGTTCTCTTGCTTTTAAGAAGAAAGTAACTCGTGATAAAGTCTAATCACTGACCCTTTACCATTCTTGGAGGAGAATCAGTTGGATTCTAACTAGTGACTCACTCATCTTATGGAGGCCGTTCTCAAAACCGCAAGGTATATCTGTATATACTCTCCTTTTACCTCCAGCACACAGAAGACATCGCTTCGCATTACAAACTCACTCTAGGTGCGCGTATGTGGTAATAAATCGACTCAGATATCGCACCAGTCCATTTAAATAAAAACACCGCCATAAAAAGTGGCACCGAGACTAACACAATGCATTAATGAATAAATTGCCTCAACATGGTCAAAAAAAAGAAATACCCACTGGCTTTAACAATAACGAATCCAGCTGAGGCCTGTGCGATCCCCTCTGGTTATGCACAAATGTCATAAATTCGCTGTCATTTTCTCTCTTCTGTCTCATCAGGCTGAAATAGCAAGAGAAAAATCGATCTGCTAAAGGTCTTACAGTATTTTTCAACAGCCCACAACTTTTCTCAATAATTGCCCTGAAGCTTAAAGGAATATTAAGTAACTACTTTGTGCATGTTTCAAAGTCCATTTGGAAAGCATTGCATTGCTGCCAACCCAACAAAGACACGCTCCCTCTGGCTGCTCAAACCGACTTTCAATCACGTGTGAAACGTGACTGAGATTACAGAGATTTCGTGACTCAAAAGAATAAAGTCCTTAGAAAGGCACGTGCAAAAAAAGAGGGTGAATAAAAAAGAAATCAGAAAAATAACATAACAAAGATAATGACAATAACAAGACACTAGTACTAACAATAATAATAATAACAGTTTTAAAACCGTGTTTCCGCCTTGGGTTTTTTAAGCTATGAATCAATCATCGGCTGGGAAAAGAACGTAAGTACAAATGTACAGACTAATTTGTAAGACAAACAACCAAATCGTAGCGTCAATTGAAAAACAGTTTGTACCACTTCGATATTTTTTGGCATGTCTTGGTTGCACGACACAACACAAGTACGTATTATGCTCATTATGACAAAAGGCGCCGCTTTGAGACGTCATTCCTCTTAACAACTGTAGCCGAAAAATCTCTCAACCTAGCTAACAGCCATCCAGACACAACAGACTAACAACGCCCCCCTACCCCTCTAAAGAAAGACCTCACCGGCCCAACCCCCACCCCGTCCTCTCCTTCACCTCTGCCTCAGTCATCCTAACCAATCATCTCACCGTATCCTACAGTAAAAGAAACCTTTTATTTTCTTTCTTATATTCCCCCGACACAGAATGCACGACGCCCTTTGACGACCCCTCTTACCACATATTCAAGAGCTTCCTCAATCTATGATTACAGCAAAGCTTATTAGACAAGATAATTATTTCAACGCAGCTAATTGTATCCGGTTTAAACATGATTTAACTGTGGCGCACAAGTGTCGTACTTACTCATCACCTGACCCTCAGCAGCCTTTCCGATAGAGTCTCGCGACGAAAATCATCGCAAAGTCTTAGCTCAAGAGACGACTCGCAAGCCTTAATGCGATCTGCCAGTTAGTCGGTGAGACAGATTGCATTTTAGCATGAAACTGCCAAAACTCAGCAGTTTCGATGACACCGTTTAAAGATACAAATTATCAAAACCAGCTTCCTAAGTTTAAAGGGCAAATAAAGGGCATCTCTAACTTCTCAATGAAATAAACAAATAAATAACTTTAAAAACTTCTCAAGTAACCTGATGAGTGTGAAAATATCTGCAAGTATTAACTCACCAGTCCATTAGGTTGCTAAGATGACGAGAAATCTTTACGAACGCTTTAGTAAGCATATTAGCTTCTTCGGAAACTCATTCCAAGAAAGTTAACCTTACTGTAAAAGGAAACTGTTACATACTAACCACAACGCACGAGACCGAGTTATGTAAAAAGCCGTGCACGTGAGAGCCGAAGCAAGCGATCGAGAAAGAACGTGAACAACGAAGTAAACGAGAGATAAGGCACGTGAGAGCCGAAGCACGTGACACGTTACATGAATAAAAACCGAGCCGAAGCAAGTGACCAAACACGAGACTTAGGACCGAGAGAGGCCCTGGGAACCAAGTTGGCACAAACACACACACACTCAAGAATCCACACAGAAAAGCTCAACGCTTACTTCCTTGCAAACTTGAATGCCAAGTAGTAATCTTCGTACATCTCCCTGAACAAAGGAAACTCAGCATAAATGGCACCTAAACAAAAATAGAATTACAAGTTGGTAAAGGCAACCATGAGTGCAACTGAAGAATGATCAAGAATATGCCATAAATGGTCACAAGTTCCCAAGATCTGATTGTTTCTTCACCCTTCCAGCTGTGATATGTTTCCATGTAAATTTTTTGGGAGAATTTAGTATTACATCCAGGTAGTATACTCAAGATAAAAAGTTTCTTTATTGCATTTCATCCTCCGTTTGGAAGATGACACTGTGAGAGGAAGTAATTGCAGCTTGTGCTGGAAAAGGTTCCCCATCAAATCAAAGATTTAACTACACAAAAAAAAAGGGGTTGATAATATATACAGTTTTATTTGTTTACCTATTGCAGTAGAGGCTGAATTCCAATTATTAGCAGCTTCTTCCACCTAAAAATAAATCAATAAAAAGGTACCAAAAATTCTCCTTGCACTGTAAGAAATTCCTATTGCATATTGCTGTATAATTTGGCCTATACTGTATTTCCTAATGACTTATTGCTCATAACATTTTTGTGCACCTACATTTTTCTATCTACACTGATACAATAGCACAGAGGCCTGGCCAAGGTTGGGTGTTCTTAGGGTAATGTTACCCACTCTGTATTGTGGCATCACAACCTGACAATCTGGCATGCCCCACATACAAGGAGGGGCCCACTGTTGGACACACCAACCCCCCCTCCCTTCAGAAGAAAATTCCTCCTATGCACATGCATTATCAAACCAATCATCCCTTTTAATCTGTATAGCTTATAAAGTCTGAATAGAAACCTGAGTAAGGAATCAATAAAGAGAAAAAAAAACTTACTTTAACATAAAGAGAAGAACTCAAGGTACATATTGGCTCTACATGGGCAAACAATGTATGGTGTTCAGCCCTTGAAAGTTTACTTCTGCGCAAGACAAAATTGTGGAAAACAAATATCAGATCCAGATGAAAATTGTAAACGAAAGCCAAAAAGCATTTAATTAGTAATTTTCTTAAAGTGTCTCAGTTAGCAGAATCTTTTGTGTTAGAAATTTGATGTTCTCAGAAGATTTACCACTTAGGAGAGGATTTACCACTTTGAGAGGAAATGTATGTAAAAAAGATCATTCCCCATTTACCCTTCACAGAAAATTTGCTTTTGGCCCATAATGAAACCATCCTCTGCAAAGTTGCACCATGACAAAAACAAGGTCCAAAATTGAAACCAGCTGGTTACCAATGCAACTGAAAATTGGTTTTTGGCAACCAGAATTGTATTACTGGTCAACAGTTAGCATTAACTTAAAATTCTTGTCAGTCTTCCACATGTGAACTACTGCTCAAGAAACCAAATGTTGAAAATGTCTTTTGCACTTTTATCCATCCAAAAGAGGATCATTCACAAGAAGGAATATGTTTTAAGGCAAAATTGTTGTCACAATTGTAATATTTCATGTTCTGTTGTGATATGTAAGTGTAAGGAATGGGACTTGTTGACTTTGAAGTTTTCCCACCCACCATTTAGACCAAAATAATGATGGTGCTTCAAACAGTTCCATTATTATCAGAAGCATTAAGAATTCTTACTTTAATGGTTCAGCATACAGTTCAAACAGGCTCTTCAAGCAGTCATTGTAAACTTCTTCTGCATAAACTAGCTCTTTCACACAGCGAAGTCTATCATCTTTAACTGGAATGGCAATACAATCAACAAAATATTCAACACATATGATTTTCACATATTTTCAGTCAAAATAAACACAAGTTGGTTTGTAATGTTGAGGATAGGTAAAGTGTTTTAATCAAGAACACAGCATTACACCCAGGCTGGAGCTCAAACTGAACCCCCTTAGAAAAGTAACCAAATTTAGACTGCCCATCATGGGCCAGTTGTTCAAAGGCCAATTATTGCTAACCCAGGGTTAAATTTGAATCCAGGTTTCTACATTTCTCTGTTCAACAGCCATTTTGGGATAATTTTCCCAATTGTTTCTACAGCATTCAATCTTCAAATTGAAGAAAAATGGAATTACACTGCATCTTCTTTTAGAGCTACAGATTTGAAATCAGACTTCACACTAACCCTAGGTGATCATAACCCAGTTTTGAACAATGTTGCCCAGGGGTTCATAGAATATATGACAAAAATAACAATTAGGTTGAAACTAAATGGCAAATAAGAAAAAGTAGGCAACCCTCTTATCAATGGCACCAAGTTTTTTTTTATCAGATTACATGCAAGACTAGAAACAATTCAGTCAAAATGTCCCAAGTATTAAACAAAGTTCACATGAACCTTCAAGAAAATTCTGAACATGAAATGCATTCAAAAAATTAATAACTAGTTAGTGGTGCAGTAAAATCATGCATTCAATTACGCTATTTTTGTACAATTTTCCATGTGGTCTTAAGCTAGAATGAAGTGGTAAAAAAAATGGCTGAAGGCTACCAGGTGGTTTTGGCAGGTCAACCCTGTTTTTGAGTGGCAAAGGAGGTGCACAGTAGAACCACAATTGTACAAGATGTTCCTTGCCAGGAACACTTCATGCAAAGTTGTCCAAACTAACCAACAATCCAAATGTGCACTATTCTACTTCAAACAACTACCTTGTATCAAACCCTTTGTAACAAGTGCAGTATTTCCACAAAAACTCACTTGTATGAAGATTGTCAAGCTGAAAATTTGACAGCATCTTGTCCACATCCTCAATGGCTATCTCCGCATTCTCTACAGATGTAGCACTTGCTTCGAGATTCAGAAGAGTCTTTTCCGGTAAAGTGCGCACTTGGTAGTTGGTTAAATTGTATTCCTGACAGATTCCAGCAACAAGATCCCTCACTGTCATGTTGCGCTCTGCACTCAACTAAATGTGGAAACAAAATACAGAAAACATCACCACATTATGTTTTGTATGTGTGTAAAAATGGCCAACACCACTTAATTGACTTTTTTTCAGTGCCTTTACTCAAATACTTTGGATCTATAGACCATCCAGTTTTGATATGTTTATTTTTTTTAGGGGAGGGTGGCTATTCAGAAAGGGTTAACACTTTTTAAAAAGCCTCTTCTTCCCTTGTTTTGGGTATTTATGCAAGAATAGTGCAAAATCAATAGCCTTGCATAATGCAACAAAATTTTTTGAAAATACTTCATAAATTATAAAAATTATAAAAATTGTATTCATATTAACTTGTCTTTATGCTATAACTTTAACTACCATAATCCAAAACTTAAAACTAAAAAAAAAAAGAACTAGCATTGCTTCAATTTGTAGAAAAGAGAAAAAAGCAAAAGTAAAATCTGTATCCAAAACAAATTGCCCACTGCACCTAAATGCATCCAAGTTTTCTAAGCAAAGAGTGACTACATGTACCTGAAGAATGTATTAAATTAGAGTGAAAATTATCCTTCTCCTCAAGCTTGGTGAGTATTGTCTGGTTATCAGCTCGCCTTTATTTCTATTCATACTGTGTTCAGTATATATTTTGTCTGTGGTAAATGACCAGTTCTTTTGACTGAAACTACACCTACATTTGTCACTTAGTGGCCTCCCTAATAAAAGGGGCAAGGGCCTACTTCACTAAAACACATTTTCTCAGCATTAAATTTCACTACTTTTAAATACGCCTGTGAAGAAGTACATTCCTAAGGAGCAGAAAAATGACTTTCACAAAAATTTATTAACAAGATGAGAAAAATAAATGCAAAGATACCCTGAGACAAAAAACTTACCATACACTGAGGGAAAATACAAGACAAGAAACACTCATACAAAAAAAGTTTAAATAGACACAATAAAAGACACAGCTAAAAGGGACATGAAATACGATATATAAAGGGCAAAAAAAAAAAAAGGTGTTGAAATGATACATGGAAAATGAAAATAATATGTGTAAATGAATTGGTGTGTAAATACAAGACCTATTTGTAAGAGATGAAAAAAAAATCACTCATTTGCCACAGCTGCATGAATTTTGACCAGCATCTTTAATTAACCATTTGATGCTCCAGCTCACCGATCTTACAGTGGCGCTTGTGGATACATTAACTGCGCAGATGAATTTCATTAACGCTCAGACACAGGGTAGTCATACATGTATGTACAATGTTTTAGTACACGTGACTCATGTGCCTTTGTTATTCAGTGCTACAAGTTTCCTTTGTATTACATTGATGTGTGAAACAAAGAACTTTTAGGTTTGAAAAAGCAGTGAGTAGCTCCTAGTTCTCTATTCTGGGTACATTTATTTTTGTCAGCTACATCATAACCTTGCATGGGCTACACTTGCACATGCATGTGCATATCAAATCAGACTATTTCAAGGTAAAAAAAAGCAAAACAAACAGAAACAACTCAGTAATCCTTTGGACTCTAACATCAGTATGCATATTCTCCATACTGTTCTCTATACATTTCCTAGTGTGTTAACGAAGAGAATTTCAAAATTCAAGAGCTTCTTAAGTTATTGATCATTTCCTTCATTCTTGTGACCGTAATATTTAATTCAGGAGTGAAACTGAAGAGAAAAATTTCCGTCAGATGCTAGTCCCTGGTAGGGGCCAAAGGGGTAAACTTGAGACAGCAAGAGTTGTGCAGAAGCATCTCTTTAAAATATAAATGTTAGTTTTAAATATTTTTAGATTCTATTACTGTCATGCATACAGAATTATCTTTGGATTATGATCATTTCAAAATTTCTAGTCATGATGGTTTTTTTAAATTTTTTTTGATTAAAACCCTGGATTAGACACTTAAAATAATAAACCCCTTCCCCTTCTCTAGTCAAGTTTTACTCAGAGGTTAACACCAACTTTCAAGAAATGAGTTTAAAATGGTCTCAAAAAAACTACTATGCAATTGCAAAAACATTCAAAAACTATAAAGAGAAGAGAGCCCAGGAATATTTTCATTCGTTATCATTCTTATCTGAAGGGTACTTTTAAATGGTAAATTATATTAATAATGGTGATGGGACTGAGTGGAGTCCAATTTGGTCTGTAATTGGATGACCGCAAAGCGGGAGTCTGATTCGTTAATATCAAGTATTAGTATAGACAGAATTGGATGACAGGATGTTGTGTTACCAAATAATATGAACTATGACAAAATTTGAGAAAGAAACTAGACATCAGTCATAAGTTTTCATAAAAAAGAAAGTTACAAGGAAAAATGGGCATCTACAGCATGCACACTTGATGCACACTGTCCATTCACACAGGCATGACCAATCAACTGTCCTGTTACACTGTCCAATTACATGCATGACACATACACTGTCCTATAGGTGCTCAAAACAGGCTGGCTATGACCAATTGTGTTCAAGAATTCTGTTATAGTTTTGATTAATTTTATAATAGCATTTCAGGCTTTTTCAAGCAATTTAACTCTAAATAAAGATATTGAGCTACCTGTTATTACTACAACCAAGGAAGCCTATCTGAAAACCAAAATGAAATGGTTATCTAGAATACTATACAACTATGCATTCCTTCATACTCTAAGTTCAAAATGGTGATTGCTCATGTTCTGTTCAATACCCTATATTTAAATACACAATTTAAGCCAATTTAATGGTTCCAGGTTCAATAAAAGAGCAATTATATTCAAGCTTAACCCTCTTATTGATAATATATTAGACTACAGAATATTGTATGTCAATATGTCAAGACCAACCCTGAAAAAAAGAAAAAAAAAAAAAGAAAGGGTTGTTGGCAAATTGTAAAATTTTTCTGTAAAGAGAATTCTAACCTTCATTCACATGTTATGCAGATTCCGACACAACGATTGTTTTGGTTTTGAAGTTTGACGTGTCAAGAAATTGACCAAAAGAATACCAGAAACCGCAAATTTAAAGCGAGATCGAATTTGTTAAGTATTTTAAAAGTGGGTTTACCACCCAGAATTAATTACTAGGACATTCCTCGATGACGGCGCCGATTAAGGAAAGAATCGTCGAGCTCTGAGTAGAACTCCATTCAAAACTTTACATAATATGTGTGTATTTGTGTAACAAGGACCTCGATCGCTATGAAAAGGTTTCGAGACTTAATTCAGAAATGACATCTTATGATCTAGACCGTAACAAGCCATTGAAGGAAAGGAAATGACGAATTGACCAAGGTCAAATTAAACACATTGAGCCGATTTTCGAATCACGCACATTAATTCCGATGATCGGGTTGGTTTGTTATTTCAAAACACTTTCAAAAAATATTCTGAAGAGTTTTACACCAATGTCTGCAAATCTCGCTTCCCGTTTTTTGTTTGCTCAACTCAAAAACGATAAATCGCAGTGTGAAGCCACTCAACACAGTCACTCTGTCAAACAAAACATAACATCCTCTTGGTTAATACCGATATGCAACGGTCGCAATGGTGCATGTTTAACAAAACATTTCCGCGTGAAACCACAAGATTATTAAACTTATTCGACTCATGGGTGTGCAAGGTTTATTTTCCGCATAAAACAGCTGATAACAACGCCGAAAATATTGCGGATTTGACGACAGACATTTTGGAATCAACATGCCGCAGTATGAAATTCTACCACAGTATTCCAACGCTGTACCCAACTGCTCAATTAAACGCCAAAAAAATTCCATCACATTCGAAAAATGCGGCAATAGGAAAGACCAAAGAGACTTACACGCACAAATAATAACTGAGGCACAATTTTGAAAATAAAACACAACAATCAAAAATTGCTTGCTACAATATTGCTTAGTCTACGCGATGAAGTCCTTCAGCCTTACCAATCTCGGTTTGCCATCGGGTAGAATGGCCTTCACCATAAAACTCTGACCTTGTCCTTCGTCCATACGGAGTATATTTAACACTCCAAGTAGAGTCTGGTCCGTCATCGATCTGGTTCGATTTAGCAGCGAGATTGACGACGAGAAGGAGTGTTTTCGCTGCCTTGTTTTCGCACTTGTGGCGGCAGTCGCCATTTTGCTGTGTGGATTCCAACTACAGACGGCTGCAGACAAAATCAAACAAGCTAGAGGAAAAACTCAGCGTTTTTTCTCTAAAGGGATTCATATGGAAAAGCTCACAGCTGATTCAATAAACATATCCGCGGCTATTGTCCAACAACCACGAGCATAAAATACATTCGTACGCTATTTTTCTAAGCCGTCAAGAGGTTTATAATTCATGTTCAGCACCGAAGTTAGCAGAGCGTGAAGTATGTACAAAACAATGTAGATTGGCTTATCAGCAATTTGATACACCCTAAAAGCTTCACTCGGGGCAATTAAAATATGGGGGTACATAAATTACGGTCATTACCCCATCAAACCTGGGATAAAGTTACATCAAAAATTCCAAAAAGTTCTTCAAACCCAACATGTTTGATACAGTAAGCAACTTTTTTTACCATTTAAATCAGAAGAAAGCTTCGAGTTAATTTATACACCCAGTAGACTTATCAATAAAATGAAAAAAATTTGCCTATTCTGTCTTGGTTGACCGGAACAAATATATCCTCAGTGGTAAAATATTAAGTTTAGGGAAGGTTTTAAATTCCATTTAACTTGCAACAAACTTATGCTGATGTAAGGCTCGGCTGGAAAAATGCTAGTTTGTGAGTGAAACATGTTTGACTGTAAAAAATCTTTATTCACAATACAGAGAAATGTTGATTCTTAAACAGATCAGCTCAAACAGCAATACGAAAAAACCCAGAAAAAAAAGGCCCTGAAAAGTGGCAGCTTAAATGCAGATCTGTTCAAGAAATAGACAGGTTGTTACGATCAGACGAACTTGCATGAATTTTTGTCTCCGATTGTATACATTCGCGAACATGTTTTTACTCCGAAATTGTCTTTAAAATATTTGACCCTTTTCTAATCTCTTTCTAGACTCTTGAAATCGGCTTTGCTATCAGCCTCATTAGCTCGTCTCTTCTCGACAAAACCAAGTCAGACATACTGCATTAGATAGAAAAATTTTATCGTTCAATCCTGAGTTATTTCCTGAGGCGTACTTCCTCTCAGGAGGTACCCAACTTACAAGCAGACAAGAAGAGGCTCGGCAAGGAATTTCCTTCCGCAAAAATGTGAGGAGGTTTGTTTTTTTAAGATCAAATAACAGTCAATTCTGGGAGAGAAAGAAAACTTTTCTCTCCGAATTTAGCGTTTTCGAGAGAGGAACATTTGCCATAAACTTGTGTCAGAGAAAAATCTGAGTCTCCTATCGCGTCCGGAGTCGAACCCTAACGAAAACCCGAAAGAGTCCTTGGGCCAGGGACCCGAAAGCGCGGTCAATTTCTCAAAAGCATGCTTATTTGAGTTGAAAGCTTTTTTAAAATTCAGAATGAGTCTTTAATTTCAGACTTCTCCAAATTTTAGGTAACAGTCGATAGCGGAGGTGTTCAATGGTTCAAACTTAGCTACTAGGAAAGAGCCTCAGACGAAAGGTAATCCTCTTGGAGATTTAAGACTGTTTTGATAATTTTCATTTGGTCTAAAAACAAGGGCTGGGTCGCACTAAGCAAGCTCTAGATTCTAGCTTATCCGTTCAAGATCCACCTTTGTTTGTTTTGGCAGTGCAACCTGACCACAACGACCATTTTACGTGAAAAGTGCCAAAGAGAGAATGGGGTTAAAACGGAATACTTGGAGGTCACCTTTCTCCTTTACTCGCAGTCTAATGGAAAAGGAGCAGGAACTTCAAAAGTTGTAGGAACGTCAAAAGCTTATCACTGTTGACTCTGATTTGTCATCATGCATATTTTTGTATAAGCAAGTGCAGTTTGAAAATATCTACATCTACCTAAAAAGATTTTCCTTGGCGACACGTAAAGTACGTAAAGATGGAAAACTCTCTTAGTCGGATGCGGTCTTTCGAAATTAATAGAAAAACTAGGATTAGGGGGAAGTTGTTGATCAAACGTGAGTAACATTGTTAAAATATCAACTTGATGTGAAATTGACTCAGTTCTAAAGTCAATTAGCTTTTAGCGTCAGCAGGCCCCAAGTTGACCTTAAAACGGCGAGCCTGTCAATGTTGGCTCCATAAAATCCATAAAGTTATCTCTCAGAGATACAGTAGAACCTCGACTTAACGAAGTGCCAAGGGACTGGAGAGATTGGTTCGTTATATCGAGGGTTCGTTATATCGAAAACCTAGATTTAACGAATTTGCGGAAAAACAACCAAAATGTTCGTTATATCGAGGGATGGTTGCTGAGTTTTTTTGGTGGCGTTAGCACTTTGGGATCGGAACGATTACTGTAAATAACGTTTGTGCTTTAATGTCTGTATGACGCTACAGTACGCTGTTCACTGAGGTCTGTACATAGCTACAGCATCTTGTTTTTAAGGCACGGAGGACAAATTTCAGTGAAAGTCACTGGCAAACGGACTGAAACAAGGGTATTGGACTGGAAATTCCTGCCTCTTACACCTTTTACTACAAGAAGCCTTCAAAAATAAAGAGGTCAAATTCCACGTAAAAGAACTAATGAGAGGCGAAGAGGATAAGGTAGATCAGTAGTAGATAGTGTCAGTGTTGGCATATCGGGGTTTATTATACGTTTGAGCTTCTGGATTGTGTTCTTTATAACAAGGATTTCGTTATATTGAGATTCGTCGAATCGAGAATCTTTCCCATGCATTTTACTGTGACTTTGGCCGGGCTGAAGAATATCGTTAGTTATACCGAGGACTTCGTTATATAGAGGTTCGTTATATCGAGATTCTTTCTCATATATTTTAGTGTAACTTTGGCCGGGCTGAAGATTATCGTTCGTTATATCGAGGACTGCGTTAGATAGAGGTTCGTTAAATCGAGGTTCTACTGTATAGCGTTTTTAACCTAAGAGCCAAGTACTGGCACTTAAGAATTACGAGAGGGGGAATTATGAGAATTGATAATCTGCCAAAATTCTTAAGATTCTAACGAAGGGTGAGTGACCACGTCTGAAATGTCGACAAAGTTGCGAGGAGAAGGAGAAGAGGTATCCCTCAAATTTTGTCACTGGTGAAATCTCATCTACGTCAAGAAAGTCTTTAGTCTGGCTATGAAAACTCGTTTGTCACAAAAACGAAAAACACCTTCATCATGCTGGCGCGCTTAAAATCAACCATCTTTCCTATTCTTTTTACCCAAACTCGTGAGTATCCTGGGGGGGTAACCCCCCCCCCTCCACCCTGAAGAGACATAATTTTCAGGTTAGCGCCAGAAGCAGAACGTGAACTTGTTTCATTTTGGAAAAAGAAAATACTATTAATCATTTTGTTTGCCTGGTATTTCGCTGCAGAGAGATCCGTTTGATGATCGTACAACTGGCCGTGGATGTATATTGATCAAGTTAGCCATCTGCCAAATTTTGAAGGCATTTGATTGATAAAGTGAACAACACAAACTCATAATTTTCAGAGTCTTAAAAAAACCTTTATAAATGCTGGTTACTCTAATGATTATTTCAAACACTACCATTACTTTCTTTATTATCCCTTTTTGATTGTACTTGAATTTTGCCAAGGGAGACGAGATACCGATTAAACATGACAACTGCAGGGCGTGAAACAAACAGAGTCATAATTTGCTTCTGAACATTGTGCTTAATAAAGAGTGTTAAAGTTTGCCAGCGGTGGGGCATTAATTACAACTGAAACTTAAAGCGATGTATTAAAGAAAGATAAATCAATGGTCATTCATTTCCTTCACTGGAAATGAAAACAAATCCACTTCGTCGTTTACTTTGCAAGGTGTGTTTTTGTAATGAACGTTTTCGGTCTAAAACTCGTCTGAAAAACATTACGCATTCAAAAGTATTCGAAAGTTGCTGCCTTTTTACCCAACTTGGCTTGTAAAATTTGATTGGAAAGAAGATACAAAACTAACCGCAGATTGTGAGGTTTCCTGCTCTTTTCAATCCTTTAAACATTCATTTACTCCATTATACTTGGCTGCATAGCACGATAAAGGATCAAAGGAATTCTCATCAGAGATGTATTTGTTTACTTTGTGATAAGTGACTGTTTACATAACAAATACAAAGGTCGTTATTCGAACGTATTATACGATCCACGTTTTATGGATATTTCACGAGGGATTAATCTGATGTGATTCACAACTGGATCGAACTATCAAAGTATTTGGGATCCTTTAGGAATCAGTTCAAAGAGCGTTGGTTTCGCGATTTCGTGACAAAAAGAATTCACGACTACACTGAATCATATATCCCCTCCGAGTCCATTTCGAGCGAGACGTTTTCTCAAATTTAGTGCGTTGCGTCTGGCGGCTCATAAGCACAATTAAAAGGCATACAGAAAGATAAAAGTTTTATCGGAAAAAAGCTACAGTGACTTTGACAAAGTGGTAGTCCCTCAGTTCGAAGGGAATCGATCGGACATATGACTTTTTTAGAGTAAAGTAGTGTAGACGTACAAATCCCACAATGTGCTCTTGTCATCAAAGACGACACTTTGTGAGTGCTCGGGTAACCTCCTGATGGTTATAAAGAAGGAATCGGTGGGAATATTTGCTAATAACAATAGATCTTTAACAATTAAACGGAACAAAATTTGCAAAGGAAAAGAGAACAAATAAACAAAACAAAATTAAAATCCTTGATCACAATACCTGCATGGCTGGCTCCTGAGTCACTGCGTCACGTTACTCTTGATTGGCTGTTTCCTTTCCAGTTACTACAAGAACCTAAACAAAAGAAAATAATAAAACAGAATAGAATTGAACTCACGCGGAAAATGGAAATGATATTGGCGCTTGAACCTGACAGCACGCGCTTTTTGTAAAATCAGTATTACACAATTTGCTTCGTAACGAGAGAATATTCAAATTTATGTGAGTGAAGGCAAAAAAAGTTCTCAAAAAAAAAAAACCGCTCCCTACTTCCCGCTTTGTCTCCGATAATTCCAGACTATCGATCGGAATTGTCTTCGTTAGTCTGCAAAATCTGGGACGGCTCGAAAACAGTAAAAGCCCCGAGATATCTCCCTGGGATTTTTCCGAAGGGTTTTCCCCTGGAATTTTTCCCCGGGATTTTCCTCTGGAATTGTCCTAAAAGGCGCTTCTCTGAAATTTTTCCGGCGATGAAAACTCGTGAAACTTCATTCCTGACATTAAGGCTCCATCCACTTTTTTCAAGTCACACTTGATAGTTCTGACATGTTTTTGTTAGTGTGCGTGTTAGAGTTCTCGCAATTTTTTCCGATTTCTATACTTAATATTGTCAAAGGGATATATATCTTTCATATTCAAGTCGCTGGTTGAACTAATCTGTGAAAATCTCTATGATTTTGGTCTGTGACAATTTTGGCGATAAGAATCAGTCTGTATTTTTTTCCTATTAACCGCCAGAAAGTTCCATTTCCCTGATAAGAAAAACCTAAATGGCTGACACTGAAAAAAAATTCGATTGTTTTAATCATCAATGAGACAGGACTATAAATGGAGCTCTTTAGAGCAATAAAAACCTCTTATTAAGAAACCACATTTGGTATATCAACGCGCGCAAAAATTCCACGCATCCTTTAAGAATTATCTTCGAATTATAAGCGGTACTGATAGGTGCTAAGCCGATTATGGAGGAGATTAATGCTGCTGACTTATCAGCTATAAACAGACACAGCTTGCTATGAATGCACCTGCATTATGCAACTGAGATACGAGCTAAAATAACAGAAAGAGATTAGTGTCAGAGCGCAGTGGAGGGGGGGGGGGGAACTTTGATGGAAAACCTTACACTTAGGAGCATACCTTAATAGGAAGGATTTTTAAACCCTGTCGTTCAAGATACGGTGCAGACTATGGACAGGATTGGAGAATTGGTCTAAAAATAGGTATGATTTGAAAGGAAGTTGCATTGACTAAGGTTTCATAAACAATGCTCCAAGCTAGAAAAATTTACTGGTCAATAAGAGAGGCGGAGAGAAAATTCGAAATTAGAGTAGAAAGGGCGCTGAAGAGTTGGTGCTGATGGTAAAAACTCCTAAAGGGGGCTTGGGTCATATTACCTCGGAAAATGTTTATTAATTATGGTTGAAACTGAGTAGCTACAAACCCTGTAGCTGCTCGATCGCTGTTCATTGCTTCGAAATTAATCCCTGGCGGACTTTCTCCGAGGCCATTCTCTGACTTAAAGTTGGAGCAAGAGAGTAAATAGATAGATTCTACGAAAATTGGGGCAAGGTAGGGCATTTTTTGAGCTAATTCTGTAGAATAGTGTTCTACCATATATAAGGGAAAAGCTCAGGGTTGCAGAATTCCAGTAGTGTATCATCGTAATGAGTGCTCTTCTTCTCAATCCTTGAAACACTGTCTTCAGTAAAATGTCTATCGAGGTTTAAGTTCATTAGGAGCTATACATCTCACGTCTGTCCATTCCAAGTGCTTTTCAAACTCGATCACAGAACTCTTAGAGGGATAAAGTGGTGTTCTTTTCATCGAATTTGTGGTGTTTAAGCTCAAATCATGTGGACTTTTCGAGCACACAAAGAAAAGTTCGAACAACAGTCGAGCAAATAGTAATGAAAAAAAGTAACTCCGAAATATCCTACGCCCTTTTCTCGAAGTTTTTGACATGAATTTTCCGCCACTCTTTCAACTGATTACCACAATCTTATTCCAATATCAATCCACACAAACTCGCCTTTCCTACCTCTGAAGTTATCTCCTTTTTTCCCATTTCCCTCGCAGAAATACACAATTCCACGACCAAACTTCTCGGTAAAGACAATCTAAAAGTGAGGTGTCACTTTATCGCCACTTGACTGCTGGTGTTAACGAGTCACATGACATTTCTTAGGTTCCTTTTATAATCAATATCTTGTGATAAGCGCAATTACTTAATTAGTTAATCCAACAGAATCAATATTTTCTTTTGTTGTTCGTTTAAGTACCACTTATGGTCGACGCGAAAATCGGCGAGAAAATTTTAATCCACTTTTCAACTTTTTTAACGCGTTTTCAATTTGTGATTTGCGACACCGTCAATTGAACCCTGAAAAAGGCAAGGACATAACAAAGCTGCTAACTTTAAAAAGTTTTGTGATACATCTAAAGAGATTGCTCGACGGATGCAATATACAGACTTAAAAAGAGCGCTAGACTGATGGTCCCTTAGTTTTAACCTATGACTCAACTACATCCCTCTACGGTAAGACAAGAGCATATGTCCTTTTGTCTCAATAAGGTACTTGGTTTGGATCCACACTGGAAATATTGCAGCTGACGTCTTACAGCAGTGACAGTAATCAGTTCACTTATAAAAGCTGGAGCTAGACTATGAATGATTTTAAATCTCCGTGACTAAATTTTAACTATTCTATATTTTACAGACAGCCATTGCAATGACTTGAGAAAAAGTGTGATCTGACAGAATCTGCTCTCCTGAAATATCAGGCAAACATGATCGTTTTGAACTCTCTTTACTTTATGTATGGGTCATTTGAGAGTTCCTAATCAGGAAGAAGTTGTACTCGAGGCGGCCTGAAATAATAGCATGTTTAGGAGTTTCTTTGCGTTCTTTAGTCAGGTATATCCTTATTTTTCCAATGATGATAAAACCGTGTAAAACTAGTCCTAATATAGATTAGTTTTAGTTAAAACAGACTCCAAGACTTTGAACAGGAGAGTGTAGAACTATGTTACATTGGAAATTTTAACGTGTCTAATAATTGCTATAGCCAGCTCTGCTTTGTGCGAATCATAAGAAACTTAGTCATTGCCTAATTAAGGTGCTTAGAAGAATTTAATCCTTCAACTCCAGAAGTGATTAACTTGTTATTTCTCATTGCGATTCCAATACTTCATCTAGAAAAAAGGTAATGAGAACAGAGA
This sequence comes from Pocillopora damicornis, assembly GCF_964200805.1. Lineage (NCBI taxonomy): Eukaryota > Metazoa > Cnidaria > Anthozoa > Scleractinia > Pocilloporidae > Pocillopora > Pocillopora damicornis. The sequence continues at coordinate 23,152,392 of NC_142677.1, forward strand.
AGCTTATCAGTTATGGGCTGTTATCTTGATGTAAATCAAATTATTTTGTATGGTATTCAGAAGGAAAATGAGTAATCGGATCTTGAGAGTTAAAGGTTAATCGAGATTCTGAGGGCCAGAATTATAAGACAGTATGAGGAATGATATGTAGATCTGGGGAGGAAAAAGGTTTTAACTAAGCTTCATCCTCTCATTTTTGATGACATGTTCGTCGTAAGAATATAACGTGTGCTTGAAGTGTGCGGTGCGAAATTGTCACCAAGATTGAATGCCTAGTCTTTTTGAAGAGAAAATACGCGTAAATTCCCGATCGTCAGCGCAAATTTAAGTAAACTTTTTCACTCATTGAACGAGTATGCTTCACTTGTATTAGGAAAATTCAAGTTTAATAGCGTAGAAAGCTAAATAGGCGTAAGTAAATTCGCCGATTCTCAAAACTTTCCGTGATATAGCCCCCCCAGCGCATGAGTATACATATGTATGTCTGCTTTTCCTCTACTGTGTTAAGTTTTTCCTCTCGTTTTCCATACATGTCTACTGGTTACACGGAAAAGAAGCAAACTGAAATGCTATTAACTGAAATGAAAAATCAACTGGGCAAAACACCTTTTCTTCAGACAAAGAGATGAACCTATCCACAGTTCGTGCTTCAAAATAGACAGAATCCGTAATCTAAGTTAGATTTTCTCGGCCAATCCAGGATCTACTTTCAATTTATTCACGATTCCGCTTCATTTTTTTTTCAAAAATCCGAATTTCATTAGTTTGTTTAAGGCTTAGTCTTTTTATAGTTCGTTTACTTAAGTTTGTCACCTTAAATCCAGCGCATTCTTACAATACAGGGCCACCGCAGAGATCCAGGTAACCTTTCGGTAGGCGAAAGTAGTTGGTCAGGAGAGTCTGCAATTTAACTGGGGTTACAACTCCCTCAGATACTATGTTAAGTCTTGAAGCTAATGATCTCAAGGAAAGAAGGTAAACCAAATTAAATTTCGTGGAAAATGAACATTAGATGGTCTCCCGACAGATTTTAATGCGATTTGTTAATGATAAAAACTTACCGGCTAACTCTCGTGTGCCCTTACGCCGTGGTTTAAGCAGATAATGTTCAGAATTATAATTGATTTTGCACAAATCTATTCTGTTTTAGTTGTTACTATTGAAATAAGACCCAAAGATTTAAATTGAGGCCAATCGAATTTTTGTTATTCCGGACACTCCACGCTGACTCCGCAAATTATTGAACATTCTTGCAAGAAAATACGGCCAGCATGGAAATTAAGAAAAAGTAACAGCTGTTCCCACTAGGATGAAAAAATAAAATAAAATAAAAAAACAAACCGTTTGGCTTTTCGTCTCCGAAGTGTTCTGCGCAGTTTAACAAATAAAACACGCCCTTTACATCATGTTGTAGTTTTTTTTCTCCATCATTTAAATGAAATTCAGTAGAAATCAATCAGTGCAGACAGTAACCTTTGATCATATTGGGTTGACTCCTAATGATACGCCAAAATTCAGTTAACGCGGATTTTTTTCCATCAGATTGTTAACTGGCGTTGCCATGGTCCCGCTGACCGCACTAGGCATTTCATTAACAACATCTGTTCTGTGATGAAACATACACAGATAATTTTGCTTTGACGACAGGATTAAGAAACGAAAAAAGAGCGGCCGGTATTTTCGTGACCGCAACACTCTGCTGATCCATAAATATATCACTTTCGCCTCAAGGGTTTGAAGAACTGGGTGTCAATATTTTGAGTGGTTTCCTGCGACAACCAAAGTTTCCTTCAACCTGACAGAGAGCACTAAATATTGCTTCGCTAGAATAAAGTTAGGCTGATCGGATTTTAATACCATAAAAGGAACAAGGTGTTTTCGGATATCAAAGATTTTATACAGATAACAATTACAAACTTGAAAAAATTAACAAGGATTTTTTTAAGGTGTCGTAACTCTTATAGTGTGTGAAATCGATCTTGAAAACGCTATTTAAACAGCGATGAGCGACGAGTGAAGGGTTATGTAAGATGTACAGCTGAACTTCTGAACTACACTCTAAATTCCATCTGGTGAAATCTGACTTTAAATGCGTGAATCATGTCTTAAATCGCGAGCAAGTGCGGCTATCGAGCGGTATTCTTTGTGCAAAAGATTAAAGATTATGACGCCAGAATTAGGTACAGTGCGATGTGATAAGCCCATCAAGGGAAAATTCATCCGAAAATCTCTCTATTCGAGTGCTGCATAAATTAAGTTTAGTCCATCCATCATTCCTGCATTTAAAATCGATCTGTCTCTCCGTGTTTATCAGAGAGATGAGTACTTTAAACGATAAACCTCTTGAAGGATTTTCATTAACGACTGCCATGGATTAAGAAAGTTTCAGACTGCGAAAAAGGCATCTAGAGCTGAATAGTAAATTTACAAATGTGCCGGAAAATGCATAGCAGACGGCGATTCAATGTAATGTTAGGTGATCAATTGTAAATAACTTGTTTGCTCCTACCGCCTCACCTCCCGCATGGTGGGCGCTTCCCGAGTTGTAAAACTCGAACAGATCGCTGTTTTATCATTACTTTTGTTGGCAATAAAAGACATTTTTATGTCACGCTGATCAAAAAGGTCTAAACAACGAAACCTCTTAAGAATCTACTTGAAACTTAAGATGCTCGCGTTCTTTAAACAAGAGAGCCAATTTGTTTGCATTTTGTTTTTTACGAATGACCTCCGGTTTCTATCAATTATTCTTTCCAAAAATGAATCCCACGCTTCTTTCGTTGTAAGAAACGACTGAGCGAACTAGTCGATTGCTTTTTGTAGGTAGTTGATTAGAGACGGCGAGATCAGGAATTCCAGTCTTATTACAACCCCAAGAGCTGATTATGGCGACATTAACTTAATTATAAGGCTACCGTTTGGGTTGAATTAGTGAATGAAAAATTTTTCTGATAAAATAAGCGTTCGAAGGCCAACATCGAGATAGAAAGGAATCAAACCGGTACAAAAGAGTCCATGAAGGAATTTGAAGTAAATTGTTAAAAGAACGTAACATCTTCATAACATTAACCGCTGAAACACACCACAAACCGAAAAATCTTTACTGTTCCAAACTTATCATACGAGAAATCGTTCCCACTGGAACAGGCATCAGTCACGACTTACCTTATTTTTTTTCCAAGACGCAGACGTGAATAGTTGGAAGAAAAGATGTCTTTCAGTCGTGCATCAAGAAGTATTAATGTCACATGTTACCCATCCCAAACCGGTATAATGACTCAGGTTTTCTCTTTCTCACGGCGTGAACCTGGAAATGTAAATTAGCGACTTTTCCACTGATCAAATGGCGCTTTGTGAAAGTAATTAAAAGCGAACAAAGGCCGTTCGTCACACGCACAGATCCACAGCAAACAGTTTACACTGGTATGCATAAACACAACGGGCGATAACGTCAAAGCGGTTCGGACTCTAAAGTATTTCACACACAAAAAGAGCTTAACACGTGTTTTTTGTCAATTACTTTTCATTACTGAGAGTGGTAATGGAGATCTCTCATTTTGAAAGGTTTAATTACCTTGTTAAAAGTCCACGGATTTTAAAGAGGGCGCAGCTTTCCCTGGGTCAAAACACCGCCTGTGACGTCACAAGTTTATTCACCAGACTGCACTGACCTATGATAATCAAGTTTTGAAGCAAGGAACTCTCGAAGAGTGCCATTAATGTTTTTAGGAACAAAACCTCTCTTTTCTTCGTCGTTTCTCTGGTAAGCACTCGAATCATCTGAGTATGCTTTGTTACGACTCTCTGATGATAGAGAAATGGATTTTAATGCGATATCAATTTCACCTCGTTTTATTTAGTCTGTATACAGCACTAAAGATGCCTCAAATACTTGACAAATGTGTATTAAGATACAATAAAAAGTACTTTGACACCCTGGGGGTCTAAACTGAAATGCCGCATGTCTTAGCCTGCGAGTGTGTCCTCGTTGTTGGCACCGCAGGACGCGCGTTTCTTCACCCGTGGCGCGCGGGAAGAATTGAAACGAGGTACTAGTCGAGGAGAGGTTTACCGTGGACCTGGCTGTCTAATCTCATCATCTACTCGCTCGTTAATCAACTAATGTTGTTAAAAAACTGTAACATTTGCTCATATTCTCATCAGCCAACAGCGTCTGTTCCACGAAGCTAAAACCGATTTTCTGTGAGCGGAGCTCTAGGAAGAGTAAGCTTTTGTTTGCATAATCCTTTAAATAATTTTGCCGCACGTGTAATAAACCGTTTACTAATACCTCAGCGTCAGAAATTTTACTGCATGGGATACCTACTTATACTTAAATATTCTTCGAAACGTGTCTCATTTTGTGACAACAGCAAAACCCTCTACTATCTTGAATTAACATTTAAGCGGAGATTTGTTATCGTGCGGGACATAAAGTCTGGGAATTGGGGAATATCACCAAAGAAATATTACCTGATGTTCCCCAAATTTTGTAAAGGCGTATCAGGTCATGTGACCCTCTAGACCAATCGTGCTTATTGCTTCTTTATTCATACGGTTAAAGAGAAAGTTGTTCGGAATGCTTTGATTTGATATGATTCAACAGACCTCTATACCTTACAAAGTTCCTACCGCAATATCTACATTTGTGCACAGTGTCCTCCGTCTCGTGCAGTTTCACGTGTTTTTTCATATTACTTGGATCACTGAACGACTTGTCGCACACTTTACATCGTAAAGGTTTGAAACCCGTATGCGTGCGCATGTGGATTTTCAGTACATACTTCCTGCAGTACACTTTCCCACAGTAATCGCACGTGAAACCTTGGTTTCGCTGGGGAGCCTGAGGCAGACTGCTGGTGTGGTGCGCAAAGAACGGGAACATGCGCGCATAATTGGAGTAGCCGTACCTCTGATCGACGAAGAACGCGGGTTCATAAAAGCGCATAGCGGCATTGTCAATTGACTCGCGTGGAACTGGAGACGAATAGCATTGGCATTGCATTCGATGCCGAAGATGTGCATTGTCAGCTGGCTGCATTCTCTGATGAATAGAGCAGGATCCTAGTCGAGTGTAGTTATTAAGTATTGAACCTTGTCTACTCTTTTGGTAGTCTGGCATGTGACTTGTTTGATTCAGCCGTTCCCTGAGTGACACCGTGTTGTTTTCCTCGTTCTCTTCAGTTGTCATCGCCTCATCGGTCACAGCAGTGATTTTTCTTTGCTTTGAAATGTCTTGTGTGTCGTTGTGGCTTTTACAAGTGCATTCGCGATCTGCTTCACGTGGCAAATATACCTCACTGCCGCGCCGCAGACCTTCGTTTCCGTTTTCGGCCGACACCCTGTTGTTATTTGAAAGTTCTTTTGGTCCTATTGAGCTCCTGATATTAGCATAACTTTTAAAAGCTGACACATTTAATGGAAAATGTCCATCCCGCAAGTTATATTGACCAAATGTACTCTTAATTGGGTTCCTCAAAATTTCACTTTCTGGAAATGTTGGCAGAATGGTGTTGCGTTTATGCAGATCAAGGATATAATTCTCTTGGAAACAGTTTATAAAATCACCGTTCTCTTCTTTGACATGGAACCTGTCTTCATCTCTTTTTTGGGAGTATTCGTTATCTTCAGTCCTCACTAACAGGCGCCGACGTTTGGCGGAGGATAATTTCCTTTCCATGTCTTCACGATAAAGATGCCTGCGAAGATAATGTTCGTTTCCTTGAAACTTCTTTCGGAATTCTTGTTTATGGTACTCAGCCAACGACTGAGGTTCGTTCAAAAACTTTCGTAGGGGAGGTGGTGTAAAACTCGAAATTAGACTCTCTAACGTGGGATTGGACAAGACACGACCATTGCCGAAAGCGACCGACGTTTCCTTGGTTATCATCGAAGCACTTTCGTCTACCGAACATCTCTGCCTATTGTCCGCAGTCGAACGAGTTCGATCATCAGTTTGTTCCTTCGCCTTCGATTTTTTCTCTTGATTCTGCGAGCTTTGTTCTATCTTCAGATATTGCTTGGATGAGTTTCTACCTACAAAATCGTCATCATCATCATTATAATCATCATCATCATCATCATCATCATCATCATCATCAACCCCTTCTTCTTCCTCTTCTTCTTCCTCTTCCTCTAAATCTTCATCATCCTCGCTTTCCACACTCTTCGCACTGTTTTCTCTCCGTAAGGTGATGTTGGAACCCAGTTCCTTGCATTTATAAGTTTTATGAACGGAAAGAGCTTGAGAACATCGAAAGATCTTTTTACAGTTATCGCAGGTCCATCGACTATCTGCAAGATTGATTGACTCACGTCAGAAAATATGTTTACTTTAACATACACTTTATTCTCAATGACTTGAACCTAAAAACAAAATTATTAGTTATCAAGGGCAAGGAAATAAACGAATAATCGAAAGGATACAAAGACCTCTTTGGTCATGCATGAAAAGCACTGCTCGAGTTCACATTGTTAAGAAAATAGAGCTTGCATAGCTGCCTGCGGCTGTGGTTCAGCTTTTTATGCATGCAACTATGTGCGATGTACGTTGCAGAGGTGTACATTCCATATGACGTTTATACTCGTTCGCCAGGAAAACATTTAAGTTGACGTGAAACATTCAGCCTCCGGGATACCAGACTGACATCTCAGGTCTATAAGAAACTGAATTACATTTCAATGAGCCCTACAACTTGGGGAGGGAGGTAAATTGAACTTCTTAGCTCAATCTTCCGTTATCTTATGTACATTCGGCGTCAAAGCCCTTCCCGGCATGCCCTGTCAACCCGATTAAACCAGCTGATAACCCCCGCTTTACGGATTCAAACTAACTAATACTTCCCTTGCTCTCTTCAAGGAAACACTTTCTTGAGAGAGATCTTTTCCTCGCATAAGAGAGGAGGGAAAGTAATGGGAATATTAAAGAAGCAAAGTTATTAACCTTCAAATTCCTCCTTTTCAACGTTCTGCAGTCCACGTTCTTCCTCTAAAGAAGGAGCCAGCCACACTCGAAACTCTTCGCCAGACAATATGTCTCTTGTTGTTCGGAAATAGATTTTATCATCGTTCGGAGATCGTATCACTTGCAGGTTCTGCTCCTTTTCGGAACGTGCCAGATTCACAGCAGACATCCACGAAAAGTCGCCGAGCGACAAATCGTGCTCGATGACGTTTCCTCTGTCTGCGGTCTTTTCAAAAGCAAAGAAAAGACAGCGTTATTTTTCCGACAAGGAATTAATTGCATCGTAAGCTATGATTTGTGTGGTCAAGCGTGAATTTTTCTTTCCCGAAACATTGCCATGGTCTTCAACAACGAAACATAGATAATGCCTATTCTTTTCTTAAAAGTATTAAAATACTCAAGAATATATATTTTTTCATGCTCGAGGCTCAGTGATCCAATCGGGCTGTCGTAAATTAATTTATCCGGAAATTCATGTAGAGTATTCTTGTCCAATTTACTAGAAATATTAGCTCAAGTGACTTTTTTATTTTATTGACTAATACTGCGTGCTATTCCAGTGAATACAATTTTGCATTTGTTATTCGCATCCTAAACTAACGAATGAAAACTTGCGTGCGGCTAAAACCTTCAGCTTCTAACATAAGATATCTTTTGTAAACTTAAAAGTCAACCATAAAAATGAAGGTGTCTTTCAGTGCTGAAGGAAGTGAAGACAGCGAGCGGCACGCCTTTGACTTGGAAACGTAAGAGAGATGAATGTTCGCTAAACCTTAAAGAAGCAGACTAACACATGCAAGAAATTCATAGCAATGATGGAAGCAATAGGTAACTAAGAATGGCTCCGGCTGAGGAAAAGATTGAATATGGTTTTTCGAGCTATCGGGAAAAATAGTGTACTTTTTTTAACATTTCATGAGTGAATTACCTTCGCTTTAAGAGGTCATATCTAAAACAATGTTCCGTAAGTTTTTCGAAAAAAGAAGTTCATTCACAAACAAGTTTGAAATCTATAACAGTGGCTTTCCTTTTACAAGATCTCAGTTGAGTTCTTAAGATATCATGGTATCGAAAAGTTGGTTACATGGCAAGATTCATCTCACTTTTCTCCTGTTGCGTTGGAGAACAACTCACGTAAGCCACTGTTCGGATGTGCGCCCAAGCTCATCTCTCAAAAGACTCTCGAGACAATGGCGTAAATTGAACCAAATTACACCCATGCAAGGTAACATATAATATCTGTTTAAGCAGACTTCACAAAACGCTACACTTTTAACTTGAACTAATATTTGGCGCATTGTTTTGGCTAAATAAGTTGCTGTGTTTGCCTTTATCAGACTCTACCTATAAAAACGTTTCAAATGAATTTGGTTGTTCCACAGAGGTCTACTAATTCCAGCTTTTATAAAATAGCATTTCCACCTCGTCTTTTGATCACATTCGAGTGAGGGGAACTCAGACGAGTTGAAAAGACAGAGCTTTTGCGCTGATCAACGCTTAAACAAAATGATTTTTCAGTTTTTACCTTCCATACAGTCTTAACTATCCGGGAGAATCTTCAATTTACACGGCTGTTACATAACTTGGAAGTTTTAGAACTTCTTCATTTTAATTGCGCAAAACAATAGCTCGGTAGAGTTAAGTGGGGGCTAAGTGAAGTCTAGAAATGACAGCCACTCAAAAATACTCATTGTTTTAAGTGAAAAATGCTTTTATACATTGTTGTAAAAATCCGCCCTCTAATGCACTGTCAAGAAACGCCAAATGTTTGATTCCCAAACACTACGCCGTGAGATGTCATCAAAAATATTCCTTTGACACTCGAGGCAAATGTCTTTTTTGACCCAAGACTCTGTTATGAGGGACGAGGTCACAAGTTCATAGGGAAAAGCTGCAGATCGCGGAGCAAAGTAAATCCCTCTCATTGCTGACACGATTGGAAGCAAATGTGTTTTTGTTTGTCTTTGTTCTTGAGATAAATTTCTACTGTTTTTCATTTCACAAAACATTACTTTCTATAATATTTCTTAATTTATTTGGGGTTAAGAAATCTTTTCTTTTTACTCGTTAATTGACTGGTTATGGTTTAAAAAAAACATTTCAAATGGAGACTTCACTGAAGGTATACGAAGTGCTGAGTCGTTCAGTAACCTTAGCTGTGACACCTGTATTAGCTAAAAGCGCCAAAAACAACAAACCGTTTAAATTGCTTAGAATATCAGGAAAAGTTTCCAACTAGTTGGGCCCTTTTCCTGTGCATTTATTTCTGGATTATATTTCTGCGCAAGAAACATACTCTTCTTACAAAAAAGTGTTTTGAAACAAGAAAAAAAAAAAACCACACTTTCTCGGTTAAGGCTATTAACACCGGCCTATGAGAACTACCCATATGTTTTGAAGTTGTATTGAAGTATGTACACTGTTTGAATTTGTCACAAAGCTCATTAACACACACAGAGCCATCGTGCATTTGATTTAAAACCACACTTTACTTAATGTAAAATTTCGATATTATGCGTTAATTTTGTTAGTTGATTAGTGATTCAAAAAGATGAAGTCTTCAATGAAAAAATCGCTTATTCTCCAAGGTGTGCGGCGCTTCTGAAAAAATGGACCAGTCTTTAAATAGTTAAGCATTGATCGGGGATGTGAGCTAATTGCAACATTGACATGGTGAATGATAACACGTACAGCTTAAGTGTTTGTAAATATTTGTGAGGAAGGCGCACTTCTCGGGTAATATTTGCTTGCGGAGCTGTTTGCTTTGTAAAAGTTCTCCGAGGAAATAAATTACAAAAAAACTGAATTTGTTAGAAATGCGCGAAGGTCAAAAATGCACCCTTTCCTTAAACGGTTGTTTGTGACTTTCTGATTTCATCAAGCCCTCTAGGGGTTAAATCAAACCCTGGGATGGTTTTTTTGTTCGTAAATTATTTCGGCGGAATTTTCGTTAGTAAACTATCTTTCATCTAAAATCTATTTCCGATGTTAAGTGAAGCAGCTTGGATAGACATTTTTAAATCAAACATTTCACTGAGACAGCTGCTATTAAATTTCAGTCCTATAAAAAGCAGAAGTAGTTTTATTTCAAGGAGCTGAAACTATGAAGTTTAAATCAATTTCTTATCTTCCCCATACCCCTCTCTGACTGCAGATCTTTTTCCAACCCTTTTATAAGGATTATTCCACACAAGCAAGTAAATCCATTAACAATTACCTTTCCATCAAAAACGCACTTTTTTGTTGTAGCTTTTCCATTCAATGGAAAGATGAGAATCCCATCGAAATCTGCCTTCAGTGATCTCTACTTCAGTATCGTGAAACCCAACCGGTGATTACAAATAGCTGCCTTTCTCAATAAAACCTAAAAATTAATTTTTTTCCCATCCTTGTTGCACAAACGATTTTTGCAGGACTTACTAAAGAAAAGCGATTAAATTGATTTTAAATTAATGTGATCAAGAAAAATGTAGAAGTAGACCTTCTCTCCCAGGGCCTTACCCTTTTTATGTTGTTAGATTTATAAATTTTTTTTGCCAACATTTAATTATTTTGCTAATGATTTCTCTCAGGTAATTACACTGCTCAGTGTTCTCTTCAGTGGTAGTAGAAAAGATGTGTCTAACATCGTGAAATGAGCTGATGTGAATGACTTCGCGGCCGACAGAAAATCCTTCGTCGTAAGTTGAGCAGTTAAGTTTAAAATAAAATGTATAACAGCTTTGAAACTTAAATGAATCATAGAAATTCATTTGAAAACGAAAACGTTTTCTGTTAATAAAATACCACGGAATTAATTGATCAGAATAACTCAATTCTGGGTCTAAGTTTGAGCTTTATTCAACAAGAGGTCAAAATAGCCTAAGTATTTTTGGAGGCTAACACCTTACCGAGAAAGTTCCATAAAATTCATAGTTAAATCATTTTAGAATACCCTTGGAATAATCAGGAACCACAAAATAGTCATTTTAAAATTCGTAAATTCGGCGCCTTTGTTCTACTTTTGAAGCTTTTCGAGTGATTTTGATATCTGCAATTCGACTGGCATGATCGATTTTTCTTTCCAAACTTTCATTCATATTCTAGTTCAACTCGAAACCTGTTTAGAACTAAAAGTTAGCGCAAGTTGTATAAAGTAAGAAAGACTAAATTGGACACTCATTCACGGTAGAAAAAAATCAATGTATGCAATTCGATTTTATTCACTTTCTTCCTGATCGTTAACTTTACTGGTGATTTGTAAAGGCTTTGCATTGCACTCTCAGCTTTTGACACTAATTCCACTATTTTAGCATATTTTTGGTGGTTTCAATTTAAGATGAAGATCTTTCGTGTTACACTAAATGAAACCTTTCAAGAGAACCGACTTTTCTTAGATGGAAAATTACCCCGACATTTGTGTCTTTATCTTGTCTAAGACTTTTCTTTATCCTGTTCTGCTATTATAATAATACTATATAATATACCAATAACTCTGAATAAAAACCCATAGATTAACCCATATCAGAGGGAATTTTCTTTACATGTACTCCTTGTGTCGACTTTTTAATCGATTGAAGTGAAAAAGAGAATTAAAACTATTGAAATCACAGGCGCCAATACACGGAAAAGCGCGGAGGCCGCTTCCTAATATCTTTTAGTCTGCATTACACCGTAAAAATACTATAAAACTGCAGCGAAATATTACAACAAATATTGATTACGGAGTGCTTACCTTGAATTTTGCTGAAGGAGTATGTAAAAACTGAACATTCTCAACCAATTCGGCTACGTTTCCTTGCAAAGGACCGATCAAAGTGTTTTTGGCGAGGAAGCTTGTAGTCCATACGCGAGTTTCGTTGCTCGCTGATAATATTTTTGACATTACGCGCTGAGTTTTTCTTTCTTTTCACAGATTCGAAACGTAAAGTTTATCAGAATGAGGAAATTCTAAATCTTTTAGAGGCAAATTAGAAAAACCAAAATTACTTAACGAAGGAAAAAAGCGGAAAAAAGTTACTTTTATACACACAGAAAGAAAGTCCTACTTGAGATCGCGCGAAAGATGAAAAGGAAATGAAAACTTAACCTATAGCAGACTTGTTTTTATTTTTGCATTTGAGTGTGGGAACGCGAGCCTGCTACGCATCTGTTCATCTAATAGGTTTTAGTCTTTTAATACATTGTTTAGATAAAATACCTTTGTTCTTTATTTCTTTAAAAGTATCTATTATAACCTCTAGAGGCTTTTAAATACATGTCGTGAAAAGACATCTGTGAAAGAGTCGAATGAGTCAAGCGCAACTCAAGGCCCTAATTAAACCAAATTGGGCCAGGTTGAAACCGTCTGTAAAACTTTATTATGATTCTTGAGATATTGTTCTTCGTGTATTCAAAGACCATATCGGGCTATTTCCTAGCTAAAGATATTAGAAAACACCTAAATTCCATATGTCTCAATTCCCAAGTATTTAGAATGTTTCTCAGATTTCTGTTTTCCCAGGGATTTTTTACACTTACCCCCTCGGGTAATTAAATTCTTCTTTCAAATACGTTTTGATCTGTCGTAAGTTGAAAAAACATTCTCTCCTTAACTTAAAAATTTTTCTCAACATTTTAAATCGAGTTCCTAACTGAAATCAACCAAATCTCGTTTGAGTTTGGAAAGTTAATGTGATTGTAAATTTCCGAGACTAACGGCTGGGTACAGCGCTCGACGTTACTTTCACGCAATCGAAATTCAATCGGAAGGGATTCGAGAAGTCCGTCATTTTCGAAGGCACTGATAAGCGCACTCGAAAGTAGCGATAGAGCCGTTTCGGCAAAACTTTGTTTAATCCAAAGACCGTGACGACTGATACATGTAAGAAAAAACTAATATGAGATCAACATTTTTAACTGACAAAGAAAAGAAGGCGAAACAGCTGAACTACGTAAAGATAAAGAAAACCGGAATTTACTAAGCCATAACTAAATTAGCTACCTATGGAAAAGTCGTTCTCTTCAATTTTCGCAGTAGGGGAGATTTTCATATTTATTCAATAGGTGAGCGTAAGATTTTGAATACTTTTTTTTTATCGCGACTTTCAGCGTGGGATTCAATGCAATTAATTTAATTTTTTTGACCCCATAATCAAAACATATCCATATGCCAAGTGTGTTTCCGCTCGAAAACTTATGAATGTGATGTAAAATTAATGTTTGTTGGTGGAAAATCCTGTTCCCGCAATTTGTGAATGACATTAAAATTTATGTTTTTAAGATAAGATATGGAAATATGATGATAATGTATGAAAAGCTATCGCCAATGAAGGAAATGTTCGCGAAAGTAAATTTAATCGTGACCGAAACTTGCGAGTTTTTAATTTTATTTTTGAAAAACAGAATAATTTTAAACTGATTTTCAAAAGACTAATTTTTAAAATAGGATACGATTTATGAGAAACCGTAGACATCGCTATCGGTGAGATCCCTGATAAGAGACCTTAACAACTGAACCTGGGCAATATATAACTACAAAATAAAAGGAGAGAGAGAGAGAACTGACCTTAGCTATTTATCTAGTGACGGAGATGGAATCAAAGAGATTTTTATACGTAAATTGTAGAATCAGTTCAGCTTTCCTTTTTTTGAATGATGTATCAGTTACTTGAAGAGGGAAGATTTATTAAATGTGGATGCACGGTGTACTGGCCATGTGAGTCGCCCCCGAGGCGGTCAAAAATTGTATATCTACCATAAAGAACACATTAAAGATGAACCTCGCAAAGATACGGAAACTGTCGAAAACCTAAGTCTGAGATCGGAAACTACTGGTCGGAAGCGAGCGACCTTCACATCGGAAGTGGTATATTTAGAGTCGGAAGCCGTAAATGGGTGTTTACAATCATACGGACCGTCGGCAGTCATCATACGAAATTATTCAATCAGCGGGGCAGTTTCTTTTGTTCCGTAGGAAATAAAATTGTTTAATGGATTTTTGGATTTATTTTAATACATTACTGGTACATTTATCATGATTCACTCATCTATTTATTTGCTTTATCATTCACCGCTTTTTAAATACATTTATCTATTTCATAAATTATAAAATGTATTTACTCCCAGTATTTAATAAGTTTTAATGTTAAGTTTTTTTGGGAGACCTTGGTGATAGCAAAGACTACATAAGATAATCAGCAACCTGACTTGTGTTTGATGTTTTCCTTAAATTAAACGTAACTTCAAACTAATTTCTGACCACTGGGTTGAAAACGTAAATTAGCCACCGTAAAGAGTAAAAAAGCTGACGTTTCGAGCGTTAGCCCTTCGTCAGAGCGAAGGGCTAACGCTCGAAACGTCAGCTTTTTTACTCTTTACGGTGGCTAATTTACGTTTTCAACCCAGTTGTTAACACTAAATTACCTTCTATACTCTCCCACCGACGCAGCACCACAGTTTCTTTAGAAACTTACCCCTTCATTAATTTCTGACCAATTTATGATACCTCATGATGTTTTGAAACCTAATTTGAAAAAACTCCTCTCAGTTTTTGAACCATTTGAATTTTATGGACCCCAAAACTTCTTCAAATTCACCTAAATACGTTATGTGAAGAAAAAAATCCAACTTTGAAATAATGCATTTGAGTCCATGATGCCGGATAAAAATAGGAGTGACAGCGACTTTAAAACGTCTTTATTTTTGTTTCTTCAATGGTGTGAGACATGATGTAAACACCACAAAATTAAAAAGCTGCCTCTTGTTTGATAACTATTTTCTATGTTAATCATGACTGAAACAATCTCACGGTTACTCTAACGTCAATAAATTCAAGATTTGAATACCTCCACTAGACCCAGAATCTGACAGCCGAATCTTACACGTTAAGAAGAAACGGCTCGAGATTGGTAACATCTGTCCGAAATCATAAGACTCAATTGGAGACGCTGGATTAGACTAGTCAAGAAACATTTCTTTCACAACTACATGACAATTTTTCTCTCGTTACTTATCAAACATAACGTATTTTATTGCAATATCTAATGAATCCGTGAATCCATACAGGATTTTCTCTTGTTTTCAAACTCATGGTAATGTTGGAAACTTCTCGAAGTAAAATTTGGCCAAGCCTCCTATGGAATGGAATATTTGCGCCTTTCTTTTACAATCTGAATTCTAGTTGACTCCTCCCGCCTTTTCTCACAAAGGATCTAGGTACGATCTGATGAGTGGTTTTCGTTTTGTTTACAATACGGTATAAAGAGAACAAAAACTTTCATTTATTTTACCGAACCTTTCAATTATAAAACAATCAACCGTAAAATCCCTCAGGCGAGACCGGTTATTGAACGTTTAATCAATCGATCACGTACTTCGTGAAACGCATAGGAAAAATAGCACCCGTGAATAGATTTGTAAAGGCGGCAGGTGATATCGAGTTATGACGCAATTTTTAGCCCGTTATTCGTGAGTACCACCCCCGTGAGCGAAGTCTTTCAACCGTCACCTGGTCATAACCGAATCTCACTGACAGATTCAATCATTCACAAGTAAGCAGAAAATTGTAAGCAGAAGGTCAAAGAGTCGTGCATTATGAGCCGCTAAGAATAGTAGGACTAAATTCATTTTGGATCTCGGTGCCCTAGGGAACAATTTAAATACCGGTCGTAGCGCTTGGCACCAAAGAGCCGGAAGATCGGAAGATTGTTGAAGGCGCGCAATTTGCGACAGAGGTCTTCTAGGCATTCATGACTATTCTGAACAGAATGGCGCGCCGAAGGAGTGCTCTACCAGTGATTTCCGAGCCAATGTTGGATCCAGAACGCCTAGAGGCCTTGCTGGAAGATGAATCGAGACGAAGGAACTCTACCAACTCAATGCATTTGGTAGGTAACTCTTACTTTAAATAAAGCCACGTTCGGCATTTGCAAAGCCGAAATAGAATCATGCAGCTGTCACGACCGTCATTTTGTCGTCTAAAAACAACAAGCATCAGTTTTCATACGCCATTCAATTACATTCCTTGATTTTTTGAAACACTTCCGATGTTTATTATCTTTTGCGCAATAATTTTGCTGACATAAGACTCCAAGGATTAAGTTCTTAATCATTTTCCATGAAGCCTTGGCTTTCGAACTTTGCTTAGTAGGTGCTAATTAACTTTAATTGTTTTTATTCATATCATGTCTATAGCTTTGGTTAAAGAGCGTGATTCTTTTCAAGCTTATCACAGAAATTGTGCATTCAAGAATACCTGTATCCTCTGTTAAAAAGCGTCTTGTAGGATGATTCAAACAAAGTTAGGTGAAGCTAAATCTGTGATAAGTATGGCCATACGTTTCGCATGAGGAGCAGTGAATGGTTTGAAATAGAGAACTCACGAAAAACACTTATCCAAAACTGAACTAATCTTGCGTAAGAAGGCCTCGGAATTTGTTCGTTTAGGTGTTAAATGATTATAAAAGATCAACTGAACATACCAAACTAGAAAGAGTTAAAGGTTGTCTAAAAATAGTCCAAACGTAGCGGGAGGTGTAGTTTCGCTTAATGCCATACTCTGTGTGTAGTTCCGATTCATTTTTCCTGTCTTGTGTCATTTCAAGTGCTTTGCAAATATGGAAACAGAAGAATGCTGTATAAGTCTTATGTATTTATCCACACAATCGGATTTGCGTGCAGCCTTCCAACACAGCCAAACTGTTTCTACCAGCAATGGTGAAAGAGTCGAGGCAGCTTCGGTGTAAATTGATAATAATCCATTTGTCGCATAAACTGCACGAATATCAGTAACTTACGCGTCGCTCAGTGAGGTAAACCGCCAAAAAGATTAACAATGCATCAATCTGGCCTTTGAGAGCAGTTTTAACGGGATAATTGTTCCACACTGTCTTCGTGACCATAGGCCTATTTAAATACAGTCAGTTCCAGAAAATTCGTTCCCTGCATGACAAGAAGGCGTGCTATACGTTTACAATGGCACTCCAAACCTTAACATGTTTCAACCCACTAGCTATAAGTTTTTGTATTAGTGACAACCTTTGTTTTGGTTGAAAAGGTCTTCATCCTTAAAACTTTACTAATATTTATGACTGAAGAAATACCTTGCCGTAGCTCTAATATATTCCCTGAGTTGAGTTATTTAAGAGACAAACAAATTTTGGTATCTAATGGAAACCTGTGCGGGGGCAGATGTTTTTAAAACTGAGTAAATCTAGAATATTGGCTCGATTAAACCCTTTGTGTATGTTACTGATTGTTATGTAGATGTCAATTTTATAAATGATTATCAGCTGCACAACACTGATTGATTTTGCCTCAGGAATCTATATAATTTCTAATTGAATGCAGAGGACTCATTTACAAAAATTTAAAAACCGGTGAGCATGCATTTTTTGTGTTAATTGATAATCCTGCATATATCTAATAAAACGGCTTGTTGATCTCTCGACGAAAATGCACGAAACTAATAAGAAAACTTCAAGGCTAATGATTGTCTTCAGTTCGCAAAGGTCTGCGCTTGAATTCCGTTTCAATTTGAAGCTAAGTGGAGCCCAACACTTATGGAAAACAGTATGTCAACAGGCAGTTCTGCGTTGGCGATCGTCGACGAAAATTAAGGCTGCTGATTTGATGTCAGGAACGAGCCGAAGGGCTTCGAGATTCTTCATTGCATTCCAAATCCTAAAGCATTTTAGATTGAAAAAAAAAACTTCCAAATTAAAAGCGCATGTTCTTGAATTCACCGAATTTAACGCCAATGTGTGTTGTTGTTTACAAAGTTGATAGAACATACAATGGTTAGCTTTGAATGGAAGTACTTAACGCACTCTTGATATACATTCTTACTTTCCGTAAACTGAAAAGATAATGATGTGAATAATACGCCAGCTTTGCACTCCACTGATCTCGCTCATTTCCCTTTGTGGTTTTTACAAAAGAATATATTGAGCATTGTAATCAGTGAAAGCTTTTATATAAAACAATCGAATATCGGACCTTGTGTCATTATAGAAAGCGGGAAGTAGGCGGAGATCATGATAATTTAGGTACGAAACAAATCAAAATGTTTTGTGCGCGATCTTATTTAAAATGATTTCGCTGGATTGTAGAAAGTTTTGGTTATAGAAAACGGGAAGTAGGCGGAGATCATGATAATTTAGGCAAAATTCAGGAGGTCTGGGTTCCAGTCCTGGTTATTTCGTTGTGTTCTTTGAAAAGACGATTTACCGGTTACCCGCACAATGCTGTGAGCTTCGAGGAACAGATAATGTCCACGAGCATATTTTCGCGCCAAATCGAGGCTACTGTTTATATAAACGGCTTAAGATAGGAAAAAAAAAAGATCTTACAGTACAACCGTAATCAAGATGGTTTCAAAATGGTTGACGAAGGATGAATAATCGTTATTTTAATTGGATGAATTCTATTGTACACATTAGGCTGAGGAAAGAATAACAATGCAGATTTGTTTTTCACAAAGCCTGACTTAATCAAATCTCACAGGTGACCAATGAGCAACTTCTCTTTACAATATCACTAAATTTTCTTGCAACCAGGTAATAAGAAGTAGCAAAATTATCAGCAAGAGTGTTTTTCTTGATGTAACCTGAGCATATGTTAATCTTGATGAAATTGTAAGGCGACTTGGAGCTGAGAATTCGGAGTCAGATTTTGAAATCGAACTTAGAACTAAACAGACGTTTTCCTAAAAACAATTTGGGCTTTCCCTAAATGTAATGCATCTGATCTCCATAAATTTGTATCTAGTACCAGAAGAAATGTAAACACTCCCGATAGCAAGACATTGAATTAATCAATTTACCAGAAAGTTCGTAAAAGTACGGAACACTCGAGAGATCGAATAAAGTCAAATTTTAAAGCAAGCTCTGACGAGTAAAGAATTTTGACTGATTGCCCACTTTATTGACTACAGCTTCACCAGTAGGTTAACTATTGAAGTTGGAAAATAATGATTAATATAAACGCAACCGGCAAAACACAGGTGTTTCTTATAAGAATTAATTTGCATACGTGCCAAAGTTTGAAAACATGACAACAAAAATGCGCTTTAAGAAGCCAGTTAAAAGACAGGACATCTAATTCAGGCGACTGTTCCTTTTCGAAGAGAAAACGAATTCGCGTAAACAATCAAGTTGGTTTTTAAGCATGGGCGAATCCTAGCCGAAAGACATCACAAATGTTCCTCTCAGCTCATAGATGAAACACCACAGAAACAGAAAGAAAAAAAGATCGTTCAGCCTACCAGCTGTTTCTTTCTTCAAGGTTTGTTAGCCGGAATAATTTTATTTTAGCTTATTTCACAGTTCAAGTTTTGTTTTGAACGTCACATCATATCTCTCTTGAAAGCCTAAAGGTTCGTATCTTTGATGAAATAAGATGCAGTTACTCTAATAAAAAACACATCATCTTAAGTTTAATTTACGAACTTTTCAAGAAAACAGCGTACAAAATTTGTTCTTTGACTGAATAATGGAGCGCTAAACACATTAAATATTGTGGGATAGATTCGCGCTGAAATCATCCTCAATTATCTTAATACGGGGCTCTTTCTTAATTTTTTGGGAAAGTTGATAGGCAACTATGCAAATGAAATTTTATTCCCTGTATTTCAGCGCTGAATATTTTTATTCTCCGAGGGTTATTTATCAAGCAGCATCTTTACACTTTTTAATTTCCCCCTCAATTGAAGTTTAGCGCCAACAAATCGGCGCGATTATAAATTACATGATTAAACAAAGTTCTCTGCTGAGTTTTAAACGAACTAATGCCATCACATCCATCGCAAAGGGAAAGGGGAAGTCGACTAACAAAATGTAAGGCTTCTCGCATTTTTATCAGAATTCACCGCGCTAAAATAACTATTGAGTGTGGAAAAGCTGTCTCTGGTTAATTTGGTATTTCTTACGCGATATCAAATTTATAGCACGCACTTCAAAGATTATACGTATAGTTTTAGGCTTGAAATTGAGCTGGTAGTGTTTATTGCAGAATTATAAATTAAAACCTTTCAAATCTTTTTGTTTCTTTAAATTTTATGCAACTCATCATTATGCTATTTTGGCTATATAAGCGTTTGTTATTATCTATATTTTCGCCAATTATCCGTTTAAATTTTATATCATGTAGATCATATATCTTTTAACAGTAGCCACAAACGTACGTCGTAAAAATAAATCTATCAAATTGTTATGTTGTTATTGATTACGTGACCACAAAGGATTTTGTTTGCTTTTGGATTGCTTAATTACTTACGTAGCCATTGAATATTTGAATTAGATGTCGTGTTAATGTAAATGCAAACGCCCGGAAGCTTCATGTATTTTTACATTACACTTAAACTCACTTCAACGCTTGCGAAAAACCCTCCTAACTCCTACGACTTCATTTGAGGTCCTCCCGTAAGAGGACCTTTTCAGTGGCTTAACATTCTTGCGAAAACAATTTTTTTGGCTCTGAAAATGAGAATCTGTAACGTGTAAAGGATTACAGTTGCTCATGATATTCTTTTCGATGCTGTTTCTCGCCTCTAAAAATTCGACAATCCAACTACTTTACCATTCGTTTCACTCTTTTTTTCAGAAAACCTTTTTTTTTATTTGATCATTATGAAGAGCTGTTCTGTAAGTTTGATATAATCATTCAACATCATTCATCTTAATCATACATAATTTCTGCTCGTTGATTTTACAGCTCAGTATTAGATTGCACTAACCTTACATGCACAGAACCTTAGGGCCTCATGCTAGTTTATTGCAGGTTACCCTTGGAATCATCACGTTTCCGGTCAGTTCGCCAGTTCTCACTCAAATTCCTTGGCAGAAATAGGTAAGGCGAGAGTGAAATGTCTCTCCCAAGAACACAACATAATGACTCTGCCAGGTCTCGTATCCAGACTTCTTGCGCCGGAATCCAATCCTCTCGTCTCCCCCTGCTAAACGAAAGGGGGCTTTAACGTTTTAGCAGGCAATTATTCTCAAAACTTAAAATCGATTATTGATTTGCATTTCTGCACCAACAGAGTCAACAACTCAATGACTCATTGGATGCGAACTCAAACGAAGAGGCAGGCTTGGAGAACTCAGGTCAAACAGAGAGGTACAAGTTATGCGTCGTTGGCGACAGTGAGTGCGGAAAGACGAGTCTGCTGAATGCACTCGTTAGAAGTGATTTTGAAGTAAGTACTGCTATGCAGTGATGCATTTTTTCTGAATTTCAACATCTTTCTCTTCAGTTTCTGCTCTTTTCTTCACAGGGGGCCGGAATTAATGAATAAATAGAAAATCTTATCGTACAACCAACTGATCGACCGAGCCATTCACTGACTGACTGTTTGACTGACTGAGAGGAGGACAGGTTGGCAGACTGACCAAGTGGCTGGCTGGTAAACTAAGTCACTGACTTACCAAGTGATTACCTGGCGAGATGACTGGTAGACCGACTTTCTGACTGACTGACGGGCAGACTGACCGAATGGCTAAGTGATTGATCGATAGACCGACTGTCTAAATAGCTGGCTGACTGACTGACAAACTGACCGACTCTGACTAACTGAGTGGCTAGCTGACAGTTTGACTGACTATCTGACCCACTTTGTAGCAGACTTGCTTGCCAATCAATTGATTTATCGATGGCTACTGTTAAGTTATCCTCCTTTTTTTATTTCGCTGGGTTATGACCATTATGTACTGTACTCGACGGTTCTTTCCTAAAATTTTTTGTTTTGCCTCCAAAACAGGCAGAAGAATCTTGCATTTTTGGCGAATGCGTGGCAGATATCACCACAGAAGAAAATAGAATAGAAGTTATGCTTTGGGAAATATCAGGTACGAATTCCACGAAGAAATACGAAACTTGGATGAACTACCAGCCTTCTCTCTTACCAAAAGACCTTTGCTAAGTGGAGGGCAAAAAGGCAAAAAGAAATTCATACCAAAGGCAAAAAAGTACTACTTTTAGTACTGTTTTTGTTTGTTTGTTTTTAATTTCTTTTTTGTTTGTGTCCTGTAGTTAACCTCCACCCACAGGGATCTGAAACGAGTGAATACAAGAGAAGATATTAGGACATTATTTTCTCTTGGTGTATAAACTTTTTTGTTTTAATACAGTTTTGTTAATCTTACAAATGATATCTTTTCATCTCCCATCAGGCCTAGAGGACTTTGACAGCATCAGAAAGGAGATGTATCGGGACTCTGACGTCATTCTCATTTGTTTTGATATTGGTCATCCCCCATCATTAACAAGCGTCGTTGAGAAGGTACTCAGTGTCTCCTTTAATCATAAACTTGCAATGGCCAAACACGTTATTTTATTTCCTAGTATCTATTTTTTTTACACCTTAACAGTGGGTCCCCGAGATCAGTAACGTATGCCCAGGAGTTCCCTACTTGTTGATTGGCTGTAAGAATGACTTGCGCACTGACGCAGCTCTGCAGCTCTATCTGACCGTGCCGGGTCAGGAGTCTGAGGAGAGTGACAGCATCAACAGACTCCAGGTAAGTCACATTATCAGCGGAGAACTCTCCACTTGCGGCTGCAGTCCGCATCTCACAAACGTTGTACCCAGGTTCCTTGATATCTCTTAATGACAACATTTATGATTTGAACGAGTCAGACCTCAAACTTATTTTGTCCTTAAAATGACTATTGAGATGAATATCGTTTTACTCTTCAGGCTATTTCAGTTGCACAGTCTATCGCCGCACGTGATTATGTGGAATGCTGCGCCAAAACACGATGGAATGTTAAAGAAGTGTTCAAGAGTGCTGCCGTTGCTATTCTGCATAAGGACGACGGGAAAGCTCCGGAAGATACAAACAAATCTCAATCGGTACTTCGAAGATTTTCGTGGTTCCATCGGAGATCTTTGGGATCTGATGTAAATGACTGCAACACCGTTGCTCGTTCAGTTTCAGGTAGTCGGCGACGTTCCCTGTTTTCAACAAGCTAACAGGGAAGTTCTCGACCTAAAGATCCTGATGTATTGTTCGAGTCATTTGGGGCGGTCATCTTTTTTCTTCACGTCATCCAGGAAAAGTGGATAACGTCGCTTCAACTTTTGAGGTCGATGATTTTTCAAATGAATCAGTTTGAAACCCAGAGTTCTATGATTTCCAGACGGTAGGATATCAAAAATTGAAGAGGACTCAGTTTATTTATATTTAAAGTCGGAATCGCAACAATATTGATGTAAACAGTAAGGTCAATATGGCTTGATCCAGCTCACAGTATTTCTCTTCTTCGACTTTCGTTTGTGGTATAAGATATGATTTCCAGACGGTAGGATATCAATAATTGAAGAGGACTCAGTTTATTTATATTTAAAGTCGTCATTTTTTATCTGATTTGACTTTATGATTCCGCTTACAGAATGAGTCTATTTTGATTAAAAGGAGTTAATTCGCTTTGAAATTAAATCATAAATTAAATTAAGTTATTTGTTTCAAACCATGTACGATTTTTGATAGGTGTATGGCTTAACTGAAAAGAGGACTTTCGTTTATTGACAGTTTAGTAAATTGGAATTAGGTCGTTTATCTAAAAGAATACTCTGCTGTACCAATATTTCATTTGAGGGAAAAGGTTTCAGTGTATTTTGGATATGTATAGTATACATTTTTCGATACTTTTAGAACAGCAAATCAAAATCATTGAAGTAATATATATATATATAGTTAAAAGTTTAAAAAACAAGATTTTATTGTATTTGTTGCCCTTAGTATTTGAGACGAACACTTGTAGGGACGTGAGGATGGTTGGTAATGAATGGGATCGGAAAAAATGAAACGACGTGACAAGGCAGTAACTGCCTAGGATCGAGAGTCGTCTATTTGGGTTCGAGGAGGGTCGGGAGGGGCTGTTAGGAGCAAAAAAAAACAAGGGACCAGTTTGAGACAAGGGTGAAGATCCAGCAATGTATACAGCGTTAAGGAGTTTATGGTGGCGGCCATTTTGGGTAGTCGTCGAAAACGCTTCTAAATGACAAACAAGCACCGTCCCCGCTTCTATTATTGAGACCATCCCAATAGAAATTTTATGATCCTATAGCCTTGTTTCTCAGTGGGTGGACTCTCCAGCCAGATGTTCGGCCGATGGGTTCGAGTTACAATTTACTAGAAATACCAACATTCCCTTGAAACTGGGATATCGTTGTATTGCGTGATATATTATCAAAAGATTTCATTTACTGGAAACAGAATATCCATCTTCTTGTCACAACAGACGCAGAATTATTTTGCAAGCTACCTCTTGTTTGCTTTTAAACTCTTTCCGATGCCTGTCAGACTGATTGGGAAAGATTTGATTAGTCGCATGAAATGTCATTACCATATTCATGACGCGGATGACCCAAAATTTCTTGAACAAGTCAAACCATATTTAATCAAAACATAAATAGTTGAGTCACCTGGGATTCCGTAATCTCACATTTCTACGTCAACAGTTCCAAGAAGGGGCAACATTCCTCTGTAACTCAGTTATCACGAAGCGTGATCGACTTCTTACTCAGGCTCGCAGTATCCATAAATTACCATTTCACCAAACTTAAAAAATTTAAGTCGACTCATGATACAGTTATTCTTTGGACGAGTAAGAGTTACAAGTTACGTCGACGACCTTCTCAGTGGTCTGAGAACTCAATCGTCCTCGTTCACTGGAGATTTTTTCGACTGGCTAAAGAGTATTTAAGTAGAATGCCCAAGTTAGAGTCGGCTGAGCTTCTTCACTTAAGGAAAACAAACGTTGGCCACAAAGTTAATATTCCCCACGCCTCGGTGTTTCGATTCACCAACATCTTCATCGATGAAAGCAAGCGTTTCATGCCTGGAGCATATCTACAAACTTATCGCGGTGTCCCTTTGTGGTTTTCAGTTATTGTAGCTGTGTTGAGTTTCGGAGGAGCTGCAACGCTCACTGGAGCGATCATTTTCCTGATCTTTGGTTTTCCTTTCATCGCCATCTATTGGCAAAACAGGTGAACGGGAAGTCACTTCCACTTGTCAAGAAACAACCAGTGAAGAATGATCTACAAACGCTCAACGCTTTGTACGAGGTGACTTTCAAAGAACTCCAAACGATCGCGCTTTCTAGTTACGATCTGAAAATTGGCTTCACTAAGACAACCGCTGGAAAATTTAGCTTCCAGGTTTTTCACCCTGTAGCTTTTCAGATTATGGATAAAGCAAAACGTATCTCTCGCATCATGTTCGGCGTCTTCCTGTTTCTCGCTTTGTACAATACTTTCTTCATTTTTCTGTATTCTTTAATCTTGAAAGAGTGAATTAATCACGTACTTTACACCTCTTGTCTTTAAAGGGAACGACGCAGTCGACGTTTATAACATAGTGCAAGAACCTCGATGAATATAGCTACGGAAAAACGAAGATAACCTCCGTTTTGAGAAACTAAACTGAAGATAGCATTAACATACTCTTATCAAACGTTTTCCACATAGAACAAACCTATATCATACCCTCTCAGAAAATTCTCAGAAAAATGCTTATCTAAAGGCAAAATACTGTCAAATGCTGTACAAGATAAACTCAACAAGCGCTTTAGTAAGAAGAATCCCATCCATCAAATGAATTTGTATTTGGTTTTCGCTTCCTTGCGATTACGAAAGATACTGACATAAAATGAAAACAGGCCAAGTACAGAATCAATTTGATCTTAGCTTTTGTACTTGATAGTCACCTAAGATTTGTGCTGTTACTCAATTTGCTAGCAGTCTTTAGGAATGTATTTTAAGGCTGCGTCATGTGAGTACAATAAAAGTTCCTTTTAAGAGCCGAATGGAGCGCTGTGTTCGAATAAAAACAATTAAAATCGGTTGATAGTCTGGCACAATTTCCGAGAAAACCGAAATGGCTCAAATTTTACCAAATGCGTAAACAAACGTATGTAAATAGCAGTGTCACTTGCGAGAACTGAGACCCGTCTCGAGGATAATACAATAAATCACATCCAGAATTCAAATTTGCTAACCTCCCAGGCTGGATTTGACGGGAAGATGACAAATTAATTTATCTCTTCGGTTAAAAAAGAGACTTGAGGTTTCCCGCTACCATGTCCGGGGAGGAGGGGAACTGGGTTCATTTACATTTTCAATTTCGCAGAAGGTATCTTATGTCATCACAGGTGCTTGTTGTCCTCGCACTGCAAAGAGCTTCGTGCTTAATTTTATACTCGCGGGAGGTTTTCGGACTAAATCAGTAAAGGTAGGAGTAAAATTGATATAATTCAGTAAACCCTGATCCAGTAGTAATTCAAGATATCTCTCCTCCAAAAAATTATGATCCTGTAAATAACCTCGCTAAGTTTATGAAGAAGTGTACCGTATGATACTGATATGAAACTGACTGCGGATCTGGTGACAAGGGATTGAACCTAGAGCTTATTATCTTGCAAAATTTCAACCTATTTGAATTTTTGTTTCAAATTAACAGAAAATATGTAAGTAATATAGTATAGAAATGAATTATTTTTGTCTGACTAATTTAGTTCATTGCATTCTTAGGTTGTCGTTGCTTGGAGGTAAACTAATATGTCTGACAGAGATCGCTTGATCGCTAACCCAGGGAGAACCGAAATCGAACGGGTACGCTCCAAACACATTGAAATTAAAGATGTTGGTACCACCGTCAAAATCAGAGATGAAATTCACGCCCGTACAAATCATTACATCAAACAGAGCAAACCTTACTTCCCAAAAGATAAGTTGCTTACCTACATCGATTGTCCGTACTTTTTAAGAGTCGCGCGATGGCTGTGCTTTGCCAGCCTCTTTGGAGCCCTTGTTGCAGGCGGTGGATCAAAGGCTATTCCTGTGTTTTTTCTCGTTGCCTGCCTGCTGTTTTTCTTGTTTTACTGCCAACACGAATGGGTGAATCAGAAGACCTTGCCTGTTGTCCATAAACAGCCCTTCATCCCTGGTCAGAAAACACTCAACTCATTCTACGAGGTGACCATCACTGAACTTGATGGAATTGCTCTCCAGAATTACCAAGCTGGTATTGGTTTTGTTGAACTTTCTCAGGGAAAGATTGAATTTCAGGCATTCAACAATACCGCGAAGAAACACATGTCCGACGCCAAATGTCAGTCTCGATTGATGCTTCTCCTTTTCTTGGCGGCTTCTGTCTACAACTGCTACTTTGTGGCAGCCTATTGACTAACCGGGTCAACGTTAGACGGATAATATCTTATGAAGATGATAGTAAAAGTGTAGTTATCATGGAGCTCAGATGCGATTCCTGAATTGTAGGTACAAATAGGCGCAGCGGAAATATAGCAAAGGATTCCCATTGTGTTAAGCTGAAAAGCTTCAATTATCTGGGAACCGGCACAACCTGAGAAAAGGCTCGTGAGTTTTCAGAACTGAATTTGTCAGTAAAATCCGAAGACAATTTAGACAAGACATATTTAAACTCTTGTTTGTGAGAATTTAGTGAACTGGTTAAATTTTAACTCTTGAAATCATCCAATATGAAAATTGTGTGACAACACTCACCCAAGTGCTGACCTCTTAGAGTAACAACAAATTATGTGATAAGCAATAATAAGCAGGGCTGGTTTGCATGGATATATATCTGGAAAGAGTGGTTCTAAAACTTACGAAATTATTGAGCCTCAAAGTGTTTCTCGAGTTAGTGGTGGAGGAGGGAGGGGGAGGTAGGGAGCTGCCTCAGTTTGAGTATATGTCGAGGGGAATGCAGAGCTTACTAGGTTAGCTATCTTCGAGTCGGCCGCATGTTGGATTAGTAAATACAACCTTTCTTTCTGAGAAAATATCAAATAGCTGGTATCCATCTACCTTTCCACTGTTATCATACCATGCATTTTTTCGGAATCCAATTCCAACAAAAAAAATGTAGGCCACAGGTTTCCATGACAGTTTGAATAATCCTTCAGATTGGTTGGTTAGAGTTACAATTTTCCCAGAAAGACCGAAATAGCTAATCATTGTTTTGTTTCACGCTAAATTGTGATTCTTCGAAAGTCTTCTCAGAATTTGTCATCATTTTTTCACATTCTTCAGCTTTATAAGCAGTAAAACACCAAAGGCATAGCTCGCTAGACGAGGAACGATCAATTGTCCTCGCTGCCGAGACAGAAAAGAACTAAATCGGCTTCTGTTTGCGGATAGAATCGTTACACGACCGTGACTAGGCTCAGGAACGTTTCTTAACGGTGCGACAATGTCTGCGTCATTCGCGGCTGAACTTCTTCGCTACAGGCAAACCAGAATAGAAAGCGTTGGCCGTAAAGTAAATATTCCTCACGCTTCTGTGCATCGTTTCACGAATATCTTCATCACAGAGAGCAGGCGCTTCATGCCTAAAGCAGACCTACCTATTTACCGCGGTGTACCTTTGTGGTTTTCAATTATTGTTGTTGTGTTCAGTTTTGGTGGCGCTGGTTCGCTCCCTTACGCCGTAATTTTCCTGATCTTTGGTTTTCCATTTATTGCTTTCTACTTGCAACACGAAATGGTCAACAGAAGGTCTCTTCCACTCGTCAAGAAACAGCCGTTGAAGAATGATCTGCAGACGCTCAACGTTTTGTATGAGGTGACTGTCGCTGAACTCGAAATGATCGCTCTTTCCAGTTACGATATGGAAATTGGCTTCCTTAAGACAAATTCTGGAAGAGTCTACTTCCAAGTTTTTCACCCTGCAGCTTTTCATATCATGGATAAGGCTAAACGTACCTCTCGCATCATGCTTGGCGTCTTCCTGTTTCTCGGGGTGTACAACACTATCTTCACTTTTCTGTATTCTTTTAAAATCATGAAAGATTGAATCAACCACGAAGAGTGCACTGTTTTCTCTGAAGAAAGCTATTCGGTCGAGGACATGAACTTACGGTAAGCACTCTGATGGATGTAACTATATAATCATCAACAACCATCAGTTTGGTTTTTTAGCAAACTGATCCAAAGATAGGAACATTTGTTTTGCTGGTTTCTGTAGACTCGTATTATAGACCTTATGTCTTCTGTGAGAACCGTAGACGAAACTGACCTGTTTATTCCACAACAGGTACGCTTTAAGATCTTGCAGCTTAAAGAGGAAATATTACCATAGAGTATTGAAGTTAAACTCAACGAGTGCCGTCGAACAAATCATGCTCTGAAATTGAATTTAATCCTTATGTCGCATGTACAACATGAAGCTTCCTCGGCCTTCTTCATGATATCAGTGATAAATATATACATGTTGCCTGTGTAATTCGGTGTTCAGCATTGACTGAAACAGTGTTAGTGGAAGAGCATTTTTTTGACTTAGTTATTTGAGAAATTATCCTCACCAATATAAAGTTATGTTAAGTTTTCCTTTACTTGTGATAATAAATCATACTAAAGTTGGCAGTAAGGCGAGCGAAGATCGGGCTCTTTCATCTGTCGCATATTATATGCGTCTCTGCTTCATTTGTTGCCATTTGTCCGCCAAATCGGAGGATTTTTTTGGGATATGGCAAGTAAGCATACTAAGGGTTGTTTTTTCTACAGCCAAATAGAATGTGCTTTGAATTTAAACAACTACTGTCAAATGTCAGTTTGACGAAGTTTCCGAGAAATCGAGTTAAATATAGCTAAATGTGAAAAAAAGCTATTGCTATTTGAGAGACTGAGAACCTTTTGCATGTTTAGTGACAAAACAAAACAAAAAAATTCAAAGTTTGCAGTCTCTTGGCAGTTTTTACAGACTGGATTTGACAAACTGATGATATAATCAGTTGCGATTATTATTTGCAATAGGCCTGTGAAGTGTCCTGTTACCATGGAGAGGGGACTGCCACAGTGAGGAGACATAGTCAAAGAGAATTGTAACCAGAGAAAGATGTTTTGTTTTTTCGTCTCGTCACGAGCGTGGGACAAAGAAAAAAATGCTAAGTACCCATGAGGAATCGAAGCTCAGACCTTCGGATTCAGCGCTCCGATGCAGTGTAATTGTAACTGTTAAAATCATCAATTACTCTTTGGTTGTGACCTCGAATACAAGGAAGATTATTTTCTATATTTTTCATGAACACTGAGTGAGAATTTCAAGCCTAGAAACCGATCGAATCTTATATTTCTTCATTCATTAAAAACAAAGTAATTTTCAACAAAACAAATTAATAATGGATGATTGGTTGTCTACCATAAGTCGCTGAATATTTTTTCTGTACCGCTGATCGTAATCAACGCTATCACGCGTTTCTCATTTGGCAGCTGTAATCGGACATCAATCGTCGTAAAATTCAGGCTTTTTTTGTAATTACGCACCTTACTAAGATGAAATAACACGAGGAGCTTTGGCACCGAAAAAAAAATTCACAGCGTGCATTTTACAGACGCGCTATCATTTCTGCCATCGATGTAGAGAATTATATCAAAGCTGGCAGTTGGTAGGTGTTTATGCGGTTACTTAAACCTGTTGATTATAAGTTAAAGGTTCACCTAATAATTAATACTTCATCTAAGCGCGAAAACACAATAAATCTTGGATCGGAATCACTTGGCGCGATCTCATCATGGAGGCCGAAGTCTTCGATCGATCGGCTGAGCTTTCTAGAGTTACGGCATCCAAATACGATCCCAAAAATCGCTGGTAAGTGCTGACGAAAAGTTAATGTGGAATCAAGCCGAATGCTTTTGCAAAGAAAGAAATGTTTCGTCTATTCCCCGATGACTGCAATACCTTCTGTCCCGCCAGCGAGTCTTCAGCGCGCCAACAAAGGCTGTTCGTTTAACACCAGGTAACCAAACAACATGTATGTTGTATGTTCATTTGGTTTTTGTGCCGGACTAATTAGACAGCGAGAATTTCCAGCAGATGGATTCGTGAGGTCTCAAAATATAATCCTGTTGTTTATGCGGCGGTTCATCAAATCGCTCTCGACCGTACACTTTAGCTGGGAAATGTCTTTAGTCGAATAATCATGGGGAATTACAAAGATGTCAGTCAAGAATAGCCAAGCTTGACAACAACATTCGGGAACTAGTATGTTAGAATGATTTTATAAGTTAACGGTGGATGCCTCAACTTTCAGTCGAAAGAAAAGTTCAAGACTACGAGCGGTCTCCTGATATTAATAAGTGTGAATTCAATTTTTCGTGCCCTCTTGGGTAGCTTATACCCGAGGGTTTATTTTTAAAATCTTCTATAATCCTCTTGGGAAGAGTATACCTGAGGGTTACTTTTAATCTCTTCTATACCCTCTAGGGTAGTGTATACCTAAAGGTTATTTTTAATATATTCTACACCCTCTTGTGTAGTGTACACCTGAGGATTATTATTAATCTCTTCTATACCCTCTTAGGTAATGCATACCTGAGGGTTATTTTTAATTTCTTCTATACCCTCTTGGGTAGTGTATACCTGAGGGTTATTTTCAATCTCTCCTGTACCCCCTTGGGTAGTGTACACCAAAGGGTTATTTTTAATCTCTATTATACCCTCCTGGGTATTGTACACCTGAGGGTTATTTTTAATCTCCTCTTTACCCTCTTTACACGGCAGTTGCGTCGGACGGTATTCATAAGTGTGAATTTTCTCACAATGACCTAAAATGCATAAACGTTGTTTTAGAGAAACGTGAAGACCAGCCTCTACCCTGTTTTGGCAAGAGTCTTGTCTTCGGAAAAGCTAAAAATACCGTTCCAAAATCTTCGCATTTAAAAATTCATTATAAGAGTTGTTGTATTTCGCCGAAGCTTGAAGACGGAACGGGAAGACCGTCAGTTGGACGTGATGTGTATTCTCTGGATTATCTAATCAACACAGTTTCAGGACTGTTTTAATTTCAAAACCATGACCTGTATAAAAAAGGGTTTGTCGGAGTTAGCCTAAAATAGGCCTTGGTCTTCAATCATGGAGGTGAAATCAGCTTCACCTGCGCCGCTTTTCAGGCTATTTTTGAGTTTCTTCTTTTTACGTGTTTTAGCTTGTTCCTGTTATATGTTGTTGTAACATTTGGCTAGGACTATTTGTGGACCATGTGTCAACGATTTACTGTTGTCTTCTTTAAACATGGATTGTTTCTACAAAGATAATAAGCTTTTTGTACCGCCTCTTAGGTTATTTCGAAATTAGACCCGTTAAGTTAAGTTGCTTTGAGGCATTTCTCTGGACTCTGCGAAGAAAGTAGAGTTGTATCTGGAAAATGATTAGAACTGTACTTATCGGAAGTTGCGGTTTTTTCCCATTTCAGTCAGTGACGTTACTTTTCACTAAAAATCTATTTAGCTTTGCCTCAAGAATACATTTAACACAATGTAAGATAATCTAATCACAAAGCAGGGGCGGATCCAGTGCGTTCAGTTTTCAAACATCTCTTGGTTTTGCTTGGAAATCCTGTATGGCAAGGTTTCCTTTGGTTTTTGAACACTTCGGATTATGGCAATGCCGGCTTCAAGTGCCCACTGGTGACATTGCATTTTCTGATGATGCTCAAGTACCCTTTCTTTCCCAGTGGCTTTTTCTAGCTCTTGGAATGGAGCTGTTACTAGAGGCCTTTTCTGTGCTCGAGGATCTGATGGATTATTAAGCATCACACAATATTTGCAAAAACCTCCCATTTGTGAAGGACTATATACAAGCCACGTATACTTTTCCTACCACGAGGGCTGGAACACATGCTTCTTGGTATGTTTGTCTTTTCCCTTAACCACAGTCTTGGAGAAAAAGCCTGTGTATGAAGGAGGCGGAGTGAAATGGTTCTTAAGGTATTTAATTTTTTCATGGGACTGAAGAGTTCTTGGATCAACTTTGCCACTTACGATGTCCCCGACATCAAAGTAGGATACAACATGCTGATCAGTGGAAGAAAATTGGGAAACACCTATAAACCAAGGAAGTCGTTTATTGATAAATCGTCAAATTGATTTTTAACAGACTGTGATATGAAAACTGAACACTGACAAGCTAAATGTTAACTTTATCTGATAAATGTTTCTTAACTGAGTCAACGTGCTGTACCCTTTAATTAAGCATTATTGACAGTGATATCAAATTCGCTTGCTAAGGATAAAAATTCTGATCGATAGGCTACTGAGAAATTTCTGAAACCCCGTACGTGCTTTATGATTGTCTTTAACTGATCCTCGCTTAAATGAGTGATGCCCCAGTCATCAAGGCAAACATTGGTCCACAACATGACACTTTCAGAGATACGTCTCCATCTTCTGCATATGAGCCTTAGCTTGTTTATTATCTCTTTAGGACTAAAACATTTGAATACGACATATAGAAGCTCATCTGGTAACGCTGTGATGAGAAAAATATTAAAATTGTCAAATTATGGGGCTAAAGCTTTGTCGAAAACTGAAAATTAATTTTAGATGATACGCTGTCTGTATGAAGAGTGAAAGAAATGCTTTGAAAAGATTACGAAATAGACTGGCTTCAATAACAAAACTTAAATGAGATCGTCGTGTTCTTTGACCAGAAATCATGAGAAGTTAAAAGTGGATTTCCACTGTCGCGTAATTTTACGCTCGTCAATGGGCGTGAATTTAACTGGCTTTTCGTGTGTGATGGCTTGCGTCTGCGGAAACTAAGAGTTGAACCACATTCAACTTTTTCCGCAGAGGCAAGCCGTCCGTACATTTTTTCTATTTATTTTCCATTTTGTTTCGTTTTGGACGCGGTTTTTACGTGTATTGAGACCGATGAAATGCACGCTTGACAAACTTTCGCAAAGCAAGCGGAAGCCCGAGCAGCACTACAAAATGCCGCGTTTGGATCTTAAGTCTGAAGTGAAAATGTACAACATTTTCGATAAACCGCACAAGAATGATAAAATAATGATAAGGTAAACATGATGCTGATAGCCACATATAAGGCAGCGGAAAGTATCTAACTAATAGCGTCATTTGTTCCTAAACGCAGTAAAATAAGTTAAAATGAGTTCTTCTCAGACGCCGCGTCTGTAAATAATTGGCTGCGTCGATTTTGTTTTCCTCAGGCTTGTTTAGATATTTAATTTTACGTACCCTAGCCGAAAAAAAAAAAACAATTTCAACGCAGCATTTACCTTCGATAACACCGTTTGAAACTAGACCTTCCACTAAGACTTCGGCATCAAAATCAGGAAGCTCAACTAAAATGACAGACGTACAAATGTTTACTTCTAAACCATAGTCACTAACATTTCTCAGGAAATGGAATAAAAGCGTAAAACAACTTACTGTTTTCAAATTCCATGGCTTCAGCTTCAGCTTCTTCACCGTTAACTGTTTCATTTTCAATTTCACTGGGTTTGACTGGTTGAAAGAACGTGGTTATCGGTCGAGTTGTCGCTATAATTGCCGCCATAATTTTCGACCAGCTGAGAAAGCAGAGACGACCACGTGTTTCTCAATCTGTGAACACCGGTCGCCGCTGGCGCGGGAAATACTGCTTTGCGAGCAGAGGCGAACAGATCATAGTGGAAAAATGCCACGCACGCTTCATTAAAAAATCAGCCAGTTAAAAAGTGATATACGATCCTGTCGATGTAAGAATTTCAGTCTCAAAGTTGTAAGCGTCAGGTCTGATAGGGGGGGGGGGGTCCGGACCCCCCAGACCCTCCCCCTGGATCCGTCACTGCAAAGTTGGGAGAAAACATGGCTCTTCAGATTTTTTAACATCAAGCATATTTAGTTCTTTACTTCTTTTCGTTTTCCAGGGGGGTCCCTTGCCACTAGCTGTCCTGCATCGAAGAAATAATTTCAGAATCTGTGATATTGCTCCGCATATTCCTGCTGGTAGATATTAAGAGTGGCTTCCTTGCTATAATGAAAAATTTATTATTTAAACGGCTAAATTCTCCCCACCAATTTCACTGTCATTGAATCTGATGATATTGCACGGTAAAGGCTATTGTCAAGATATCAATAATTGAAAAATATTCCTGTTTTGTCCGCCAGCATCAAAAGGGAAATTAAATAGACTAAAAAAGGAAAATGAGTTCATGAAGTTAATCACCCATTTTTGCATTCTGCTCATATTCGTATCTGTATATAATCGAAAAAGAAGAATATTAATGAGTATTAACTGACTCGCAAGAGATGCAACATAATTTAGGTAAATGTACCCAATGTGGGTGAAATAGATGAACTGAGCTTCAAAACTTTCAAAGTTTCTGTAATCTTCCTAAGTCACCTGGCTCGCATGCCTATTTATAACTAACCATACTGAAGTCGTTTTCATCAGCTTACCCGAACTCGGTTAACTCGAGCTCCCCCTTAACTCGAACTAGGTTTACTCGAACTTTGAATGCAAATGTCAGTCGATACTCGTCAAAGTGTCAGAACCAGTCAGCTGTGTACTGCCAAGAGAAAATAATGAGACTGCATCAAATCTAAGATTAAAAAATTTTAATTCAACGTTAAAAATTTTCTCTAGTACTGTGTTAGATATCTCAGCCTATATTCGTCCTTTACACATATCGCTAAGTTTCTCAACAAAACGTTCTTATCAAAAAGCTCATTAAAAATAAAATGTACAAAAAGACCAATGATTTTACAAGAATGGTGAAAACATGATTCCTTATGAAATGTTAACCCTTTAACTCCCAGAAAAGATTAACCTTAAACTTCTCTCTATAATATCCCTACATTATTCGGCAAACAGGTTAGGGGAGTACTGAAACTTATTGGGTAGATTTTTGTTATCCTCATCTAACACCAAATTCTTATAATTGATTTACAAGGAGGACATTATGAGAAACATCGTTTGTTCGAGTTGGGAGTGGAAACAATAAAAATGTTGGGAACAAAATTTTGTTTTACATCTATTTCAGCTTTGTTTAATGAGGTAAGGAGCTACTGCCTCACTACAGAATGTGACAGGATCTCGCTAAATGTGAACCAAGACAAGGAGTTTGTCGGCCATGTCTTCCACAATTCTGTGACTTCAAACCCACGGCAATACTTTCTGTGGTGTATCAACGACTGTCGATGCTTGTCGATAAACTACAAAGTCAAGAACGACACCATATACTGCGAGTTGAACGAAGGCAGCCATTTCACAAGCAAGAACTCTCTGAAAAACATCCACGGAAGTGTTTACTACGTACTGCGGAAAGAATACTCCACTGAGGTACCAAACTTTACTATGTTATAAGGTATTTTGAACGCGAATGGTTTTCAGTCTTCATCTTCACATAACAGTCCATTCTTTTCTTTTTTTTAAGAGCTAATGTCAGCATGCATCAGACAAACGATAATGGGATCGGAGAAAATGAAACGACGTGAAAAGGCAGTACCTGCATAGGATCGACAGTCGTCTATGTGAGTTCGAGGAGGGTCGTGAGGGGCTGTAAGGAGTCAAAAAAGGGACCAAGCAATGTGTATACGGTTAAGGAGTTTACGGTGGCGGTCATTTTGGGTAGTCATCGAAAACGCTTCCTCATGTTTGCTTTTAAACTCTTTCCAGTGCCTGTCAGACTAATTGGGAAAGATTTGATTAGTCGCATGAAATGTTCATTACCATATTCATAACGCGGATGACCCAAAATTCCTTGAACAAGTGAAACCCTATTTAATCAAAACATAGATAGTTGAGTCACCTGGGATTCCGTAGTCTCGCATTCCTACGTCATTAGTTCCAAGAATGGGCAACATTGCTCTGTAATTAAGTTATCACGAGGCGTTATGGATATCTTACTCAGGCTCGCCGAAGATTTTTGATATCTATAAATTACCATTTCTTCAAAGTTATAAAATTTAAGTCGACTTACGGTACAATTACTAGTAGGAAAAGTGAGAGTAACAAGTTACGTCGACGACCTTCTCAGTGGTCCTATAACTCAATCGTTCTCGTTCATTGGAGATTTTTTCGACTGGCTAAACAGTATCTCAGTAGAATGTCCAAGTTAGAGTCGGCTGAGCTTCTTCGCTTAAGGCAAACAAGTGTTGGCCACAAAGTGAATATTCCTCACGCCTCGGTGTTTCGATTCACCAGCATCTTCATTGTATTGGCTTGCCTTTATAACATAGTGCGAGAACACCGATAAATATAGCTACGGAAAAACGTTGATAAACTCCGTTTTGAGAAACTCAACTGAAGATAGCATTAACATACTTTTGTAAAACGTTTCCCACATAGAGCAAACCTATATCATACCCTATTAGATAATACTCAGAAAAATGCTTATCTTACAGCAAATTACTGTTACAAGATAAACTCCACAAGCGTTTTAGTAAGAAGTATCCCATCCATCAAGTTAATTCATGTTTGGTTTTCGCTCCCTTGCGATTACGAAAGGTACTGAATACTAGAAAACAGGCCAAGTTCAAAATAAATTTGATCTTAGCTTTTGTACTTGATAGTCGCCTAAGATCTTGGTAAAATTTCCGCACATCTCCATACTTCATTATGCATTCAGTTCTTGGATAGAGAAAACAATGACAAAAGCAATACATTTCCATTGGGACAACAGATTTGTTTTACAACAGTATGGGGCTGTGCGGAAATTTTAACCTTTTGAGTTTGTAAAACATGTTTCGACAGAAACTTCTGTCATCTTCGGTTAATTAATTTTGTTGATTCCGAGGCAGTATACGCTTATCGATCGGTTGTTGCTAAAGAGGAATACGAAAATCCTTGCAAGTATTTCAAGAAGGTGAAAATGTTGATCCACCACGTTTTCATCCATTCATCAAATTTGCCATCCTTGTTAAATAGGACCAAGGGTCAGTTGAAGTTTCCTGCCCTTGGAGAGGAGCTTATGCTCGAAAGACTGGTCGAGGTTGTTGTCCATGCAAAGCAGCAAATAAGAATTGTAACGCAAACTGTCAGTGTCGCTGACGTTCCTGCAATGAAGTGACTAAACTTAAAATAATTAAACGTCAGGCTGTCCGATATTTTTCCATATTTCTCCTCGAAATCCAAAAAATGTTTCTACGAAAATGTTTTGCCTTTATTTACAATCCTCAAGCGCTTCCAGGCTGCCTAAAATTTCGAACTTGATGTTTTCGCTAACCCTGTATTCAAAGTACGAAGCCATCCAAACGCTTGACACTTAAAAACTGTTCAATGACATGGCTGGACACGGTCCTCAACTACGTCCATATTTCTCTCTGAAATATACCAATTTTTCGTTGGAAAATATTCTATCTTCATTAACAATCCTCAAGCGCTTCCAGAAAGTGAAAAAATTCCATCGTTGTCCGTTTCGCTGACTTTGTATACAAAGTGAGGAGAGATCCAAGAGTGACACTAAGAAAATTTTCTTCGGATTCTTCCGGACAAAATTCTCTTTGAAAAATACCAATTTCTATTGGAAATAATTTTATCTTCATTTAGAATCCTCATGCACTTCTAGAAAGTGAAAAAATTTGAACGTTGTCCTTTTCGCCGACTCTGTTCACAGAGTACGAAGAGATCCAAGCGTGACACTTAAAAAATATTTTCTTCGGATTCTTCCGGACAAAATTCAAAATACTGTAAGGAAACTGTAAAATGACGAGCGGCAAATGTATTTACCGTAAAACAGTTGACTATATGTCTAGGATGGCTGTTGAGAAAGACGATTTTAAAAGGATCTGGGAATTTCGTGTTACAGGAAGTTGGGTCGCGGCGCGCGTTGCATCAAGGTTGAAAATGGGCCTTTAATTTCCACCCTTTCATGCTTCACCTCTTTCTTGCTGTCACCATTTATTATAATTATCCAACGCTTTGTACATTAATTGACTGATGACGAAACATGTCTTACAAACTCAAAAGTTTTGTCGTTTTCTTCACATTCCTAAAGATTGGTAGCAAATTGAGTAACAGCACAGATCTTGGTAAAATTTCCGCACAGCCCCATACTATTGTAAAACAAATCTGTTTTCCCAATGGCGATGTATTGTTTTTGTCATTGTTATCTCTCTCCAAGAACTGAATGCATGATGAAATATGGGGCCGTGCGAAAATTTCACCAAAACAATTAACATCGGTTGATGATCTGGCACAATTTCCGAGAAAACCGAATTGGGTGAAATTTCCGCACAGCCCCGTACTTCATTATGCGTTCAGTTCTTGGAGAGAGATAACAATGACAAAAAAGGACATTGCCATTGGGAAAACAGATTTGTTTTACAATAGTATGGGTCTGTGCGGAAATTTTACCCCGAATTGGCCCAATCTTTGCTAAATGCCCAAGCAAACATATGTAAATAGCCAGTATCACTCGCGAGAACTGAGACCCGTCTTGAGGATAATACCATAAATAACATCCAGAACTCAAAGTTGCTGACCTCTCAAGCTGGATTTTACGGGAAGATGACAAATTCATTAATCTCTTCCGGTTTACAAAGACTCTTGAAGTTTCCTATTACCATGTCCGGAGAGGAGGGGGACTGGGTTCATTCAGATTTTCAATTTCGCGGAAGGTATCTTATGTTGTTGTTCTCACACTGCAAAGAGCTTCGTGCTTAACTGTCTACTCGTGCGAGGTTTTCGGACTAAATCAGCAAAGGTAGGAGTAAAATTGATGTCATTTAGTAAACCCTGATACAGAAGTAGTTCAAGATGTCTCTACTCAAAACAAATTATGATCCTGCAAATAACCTCGCGAAGTTTAAGAAGAAGTGAAGAAGCGGACGTTTCGAGCGTTAGCCCTTTGTCAGAACGATAGACGAAGGGCTAACGCTCGAAACGTCAGCTTTTTTACCCGTTACGATGGCAAATTTACGATTTCAACTCAGTTGTTAACACTAAATTACCTGCTATACTCTCCTACCGACGCAGCACCACAATTTCTATAGAAACTTACCCCCTTTATTCATTTATGAAGAAGTGTACCGTATGATACTAATATGAAACTGACTGCGGATCTGGTGACAAGGGATTGAACCTAGAGCTTATTGTCTTGTAAAATTTCACCCGATTTGAATTGTTATGCCAAATTAACAGCAAAGAATCTCAAGCCTCAAGCCTCAAATCTCACAGCAAAGAGTATAGTATAGAAATGAATTATTTTGTCTATTGCATTCTTAGGTTGTCGTTGCTTGGAGGTCAACTAACATGTCTGACAGAGATCGCTCGGTTGCTAACCCACGGAGAACCGAAATTGAACGAGTACGCGCAGAACACATTGAAATTAAAGATGTTGGTACCGCCGTTAAAATCAGAGATGAAATCCACGCCCATACAAATCATTACATCAAGGAGAGCAAACCTTATTTCCCGAATGATAAGTTGCTTACCTACATCGATTGTCCGTACTTTTTAAGAGTCGCGCGATGTTTGTGCTTTGCCAGCCTCTTTGGAGCCCTTGTTGCAGCCGGTGCATCGAAGTTTATTCCTGTGTTTTTTCTTGTTGCCTGCCTGCTGTTCTTCTTGTTTTACTGCCAACACGAATGGGTGAATCAGAAGACCTTGCCTGTTGTTCACAAACAGCCCTTCATCCCTGATCAGAAACTACTCAACACATTTTACGAGGTGACTATCACTGAACTTGATGGGATTGCTCTCCAGAATTACCAAGCTGGTATTGGTTTTGTTGAACTTTCTCAGGGAAAGATTAAATTTCAGGCATTCAACAATACCGCGAAGAAAGACATGTCCGACGCCAAATGTCAGTCTCGATTGATGCTTCTCCTTTTCTTGGCGGCTTTTGTCTACAACTGCTACTTTGTGGCAGCCTATTGACTAACCGGGTCAACGTTAGACGGATAATATCTTGATAATACTCAGATGGTAGTAAAAGTGTAGTTATCATGGAGCTCAGTCGCGATTCCTGATTTGTAGTAATCTGGAAACCGGCACAACCTGAGAAAACGCTCCTGAGTTTTCAGAACTGAATTTGTCAGCAAAATCCGAAAGCAATTAGATATATTCAACTCTTGTTTATGAGAATTGAGTGGATTAATTGGTTAAATTTGAATTCTTGAAATCATCCAACGCGAACATGGCGTGACAACACACCCAAGTGCTGACCTCTTAAACTAACATCAAATTGTGATAGGCAATAATAATCATGGCTGGTTTGCATGGATATATATATCTAGAGAGAGTGGTTTTTAAAGCTTGCGAAATTATCTTTAACTATTAAAAATTGCGATAAAATATTTCTTAAAAACATTTTAAGATTGCTAAAAAACGTTGGCTAAACGTCATTATCAAGTCAAAAAAAAATATATTTGTAAGTTACAGTCTATATATACCAAAACAACAATAGGTGACAAAAAGCTATACCGTTAGAAAAGAACAATAGTAGTTAGACAGAAAGTTTGGCACGTATGGAATCCATCTGGATATTAAAATTAGGCTTGAGATTCTTGATGAACAGCAATTCAAAGACTAAACAATCAAATTTTCCCTAGCACTTTCTTAAAACTCTAAATTGGTTTTCTTTCAAGAGGTGGTTGCTACCGTGAGCTTCTACGAAATGTCGACCGATTGCCGAATACTTCTGCTCAGCAGTGCGTTGATGAAGGTTTCTGGCTGTGTACCCGACATAATCTGCATCGCACAGGTCACATGAGAAACGGTAAACAACGCCTTGCTGATTCACAATTGACGGCTTGATTTCTTTGGGTTTAAGATCCTGCCCTAATTTCTTTGTCACAAAAACAGGCTGCAACGTAAGGAGAATCTTACGGCTACGATCGCGCAACTGCTTCCAAACCGCATTAGTGGCCACTTGATCTTTGAATGGAAGACTAATTCTTACTGTGTTAATATCATCGGTGTTTCGTTCTGCTGTGCCTGCCGAAGCATTTCTAAAGATAAAGTTATTGATAGCGGAATCAATAAGGCCCCCAGGGTAGTCAAGACGACTGAAAATTAATAATTTGACACATTCTGCGTCAAAAGCCTCTGTGGTAGACAATAGGTTATCAACGTTTGAAAATTTAGAGTTGTTGTCAACTGAAGCAGCGCTCAGAAGGCGGATGTATTCGGGTTTGTCCATCACTACAACTTCAGAACCTTTAGCGGGCTTAGTGATAACAATGTCGTCCCGTTTCTTTAAGCGATTGAGAGCTTTGACAAGAGCCTTAGCTGGATTAGGGCTTGCACGCTGAATGGAATTCAAAGCGATTGAACGTAGCGTTGAGCTAGCCAGTTCAACGCTTTGCTGAGCATAAATATTCGGTAATCGGTCGACATTTCGTGGAAGCTCACAGTAGTAACCACCTCTTGACAGAAAACCAATTTAGAGTTTTAAGAAATTGCCAGGGAATATTTGATTGTTTAGTCTTTGAAATAATGTTGTTCATCAAGAATCTAAAGCCTCATCTAAATATCCAGGCGGACTCCGAACGCGCCAAACTTTTTGTTTAATTACTAATGCTCTTTTCTAACGGTATATCTTTTTTTCACCCGTTGTTATTTGGGTATATATAGACTGCAACTAGCAAATATTTTTTTTGACTTGATAATGACGTTTAGCCAACATCGAAACGTCGTCGTTTTTTAGCAATCTTAAAATGTTTTTAAGAAACATTTTATCGCAATTTTTATTGTTAAATGTTTTTCTAAATCACTTCTTCTTCGTATACGAAATTATTTCTCTAAGAAAATGTGAAATAGCTGGTATCCATCCTCCTTTCCACTGCTATGATACCTTGCGTTTTTTGGAATCCGATTCCAACAAAATTTACTGTAAGCCCATAGGTTTCCATGACAGTTGGAGTAATCCTTGAGATTGGTTGCCTCGAGTTACAATTTTCCCAGAAAGACTGAGATAACTAATCACCATTTTGCTTCACGATAAATTGTGATTCTTCGAAAGTCATCTCAGAATTTGTCATCATTTGTTCACATTCTTCAGCTTTATAAGCAGTGAGATGCTAAAGGCATAGCTCGCTAGACGAGAAACAATCAATTGTCGTCCTCGTTGCCGCGACAGAAGAGAATTAAATCGGCGCTTGTTTGCGGATAGAATCATTACACGACGGGTTTTTCTTGGCTCGGGAACGTTTCTTATCGGTACGACAATGTCTGTGTCATTTGCAGCTGAACTTCTTCACTGCAGGCAAACCAGAATAGACAGTGTTGGCTGTAAAGTAAAAATTCCGCACTCCTCTGTACATCGTTTCACGAATATCTTCATCATATAGAGTGCAGGCGCTTCATGCCTCAAGCAGACCTACCTATTTACCGCGGTGTACCGTTGTGCTTGTCAATTATTGTTGCTGTGTTGAGTTTTGGTGGCACTGGTTCGTTCCATTACACCGTAGTTTTCCATTTATTGCTTTCTGCTTGCAACACGAATTGGTCAACAGAAAATCTCTTCCACTTGTCAAGAAACAACCGTTTAAGATTGATCTGCAAACGCTCAACGTTTTGTACGAGAT
This sequence comes from Pocillopora damicornis, assembly GCF_964200805.1. Taxonomy (NCBI): domain Eukaryota; kingdom Metazoa; phylum Cnidaria; class Anthozoa; order Scleractinia; family Pocilloporidae; genus Pocillopora; species Pocillopora damicornis. The sequence continues at coordinate 23,195,594 of NC_142677.1, forward strand.
GACTGTCGCAGAACTCGAAATGATCGCTCTTTCCAGTTACGATATGAAAATTGGCTTCCTTAAGACAAATTCTGGAAGAGTCTACTTCCAAGTTTTTCACCCTGCAGCTTTTCATATCATGGATAAGGCTAAACGTACCTCTCGCATCATGCACGGCGTCTTCCTATTTCTCGCGGTGTACAACACTATCTTCACTTCTCTGTATTCTTTTAAAATCATGAAAGATTGAATCAACCACGAAGAGTGCACTGTTGTCTGTGAAGATAGCTATGCGGTCGAGGCAAGCACTCTGATGGATGTAACTATAAAATCATCAACAGCTATCAGTTTGGTTTTCTAGCAAACTGAACCAAAGATAGGAACTTTGTTTTGCTTGTTTCAGAAGAATCGTATTGTATACCTTCTGTCTTCTGTGAGAACTGTAGACCAAACTTGCCTGTTTATGCTACAACAAGCAACGCTTTAAGAGAGGATGTCAGCATCCATCGAACAAATTTGAAATATTGTGGCAAGTCGCCCAAAATTCGTTTTCACTCCTACTTTTATATTTTGTAGCCCAATATGTTTTAAAAATTGTGGTGTAGTTTTTTTGGTGAAAATATATTTTAGTTTTCGAGAAATGACTTTTATCGTTCGACCGCTCAAATATGCAAACTTTCACCGTGAATATCACCCGAGTTGTGTGACCTCATGTAACGATTCCACTTGACCTCCGACACTTCTGTCAACATAATACTTTGTTTTATCATCTAAACTTAATTCCCTGTCATTATTGAAGTTGGCAAAGAAGTATTTATTTTTTGGTGAATATTTTCATAGGGTTGCTGACACGTGCAGCACACTTGTCATTGGTAGCCTATTGGTAGCCTATTGACCAATTCCCAATCGAGACTTAAGTCTGACGTCACGCGTAATTTTGCTCACGGTGGTAAGTAGCCTACTTACCGGAGCCAGATTGTACGAATTTTCCAGACATCTTGAGTACTATCTGTGATACACGCTTGCCAATTCCCCTATCAGCTTTTGGAATCGACTTAACCCTACCTTTACCATGGCCGGACACTTCTTTTGGCACCCTACATCTGCTATTGGAACCACGACTCCACCCAACACCGAGATTTGATCTGTGAGTGGGGCAATTTGTAAAATCATCGATATCTTTTGGCGTCTCGAAGATACCGGCACGCGACAAAACGATTAACTTCATTTTCTGGATCTGAAAACTTGCAACTCCGCAAGTGACTTGAAACGTCTTTTTAACAATTACGCAAGGGAATGACTTGGTCTTCTCGATAACTAAACCCACAAGTTCCACTAGCGAACGATTTAACTGAACAGCAAATCTCCATGTTAGCATGTAAGATGAGACGCTTATAAAACAGATCAGGTAGCTAAATCAGTATGTAGCTTGTCAATCAAATTGACTATTGTAACCATACTTTGACTTCAGCCGACAAATGAATCATTGATAGATCTGGACATTTTAGTTTTCTGAATGCAGTAATTCCCGAAAAAATTTTGCCGGACTTTGAGTTCGTCTCAAGATAGAACAACACAAATACACAGGGAAATTTTTACAGTAACTTTATAACCATCCTCTTGTCTTTTAAAAGGTTGAAGGTCGGTAGAGTTTTTCATATCGGTCATTATTAAAACTGTCTTTGTTTTGATGCTACTTTTCGACAGAGGAAAAGTATGTCGGACAAAAATATTCACCAAAAAATAAATACTTGTTTGCCAGCTTCAATAATAACAGGGGATTAAGTTTAGATAATAAAACGAAGGATTACGTTCACAGAAATATCGTAGGTGCAGTTTATTCGTTACATGAGGTCACACAACTCGGGTAATATTCACGGTCAAAATTTGCATATTTGAGCGGTCGAACGAAAAAAATTATTTCTCGAAAACTAAGATAAATTTTTACAAAAAAACTACACCATAGAACATATTGGGATACAACATATGAAAGTAGGAGTGAAAGAAAATTTGGGGTGACTTGCCGCTGTTTGTTTGATGCATGCTGACATTAGCTCTTAAGATTTTGTAGCTTAAAGAGGAAATACTATATATGAAAAACTTTCAAAGTTAAACTCGACGAGTGCCATCGAACAAATCATGTTCTGAAATTGAATTTAATCTTTATGTCACAAGTACAACATGAAGCTTTCTCGGCCTTCTTCATGATATCAGTGATAAAGATATAAATGTTGCCTGAATAATTCGGTGTTCGGTATTGACTGAAACAGTGTTAATGGTAGAGCATTTTTTTTCACTTAGTTATCTGAGACATTATCTTCATCAATATATAGTTATGTTAAGTTTTCCTTTACTTGTGATAATAAATCATACAAACATGACTGAAGTTGGCATCAAGGGGGAACGAAGATTGAAGGCTATTTTATCTGTCTATCTGTCGCGTATTATATTAGTCGCTACTCCATTTGTCCGCCAAATGGATGGATTTTTTCGGGATATGGCAAGTGAGTGTACTAAGAGTTGTTTACTACAGCCAAATAGAACGTGCTTTGAATTTAAACAACTACTATCAAATGTGATTTTGACGAAGTTTCCGAGCCGAGAAATCGAGTTATATATAGCCAAATGTGAAAAAAAGCTACCGCTATTTGAGTGAAACTGAGAACTTTTTGTATGTTCAGTGCCAAAATAAAATCAAAACTTCAAATGTTTCCAGCCTCCAGAAAGTTTTTATAGACTTGGTTTGACAAACTGATAATATAATCCATTGCGATAATTATTTACAATAGGCCTATTATCACGGAGAGGGGACTGCCACAGTGAGGAGACATTGTCGAAAAGAATTGAAACCGTAAACATAATCAATTATTCCTTGGTTCCTTATCTTGAATACAAGAAAGATTATTTTCTATAGATTTCACGAACACGGGGTGAAAATTTCTCTATTCACTAGAAAATAAAGTAATTTTCTTCAAAACAATGTAACGATGGGTTACTGATTGTCTACAAACCATAAGTCGCTAAATGTTTTTTCTGTACCGCCGATCGAAATTCACACTTTCACCCGTTTGTCATCTGGCAGCTGTAATCGGACATCAGTTGTTGAAACATTCAGGCTTTTTTTGTATTGAATAGTGCACCTTACTGAGATGAAATACGTTGACGTTACTTTTCGTTAAAAATCTATTGAACTTTGCGCCAAGAATACCTTTAACACAATGTGAGTTAAACTGACCAAAAAGTTGAAAAAACACATGCCTCTTCAGAATTTTTAAAACCAACCATATTTAGTTCTTTACGTCTGTTCGTTCTCCAGGGGGGGTCCCTTGCCAATAGTTATCTTGCATTGAAACGGCTTTTAATCTCTGATATAAATGAGGAAATGATTTCAGAATCTGTGATATCGTTCTACATACTGGTAGATATTGGCTCGCTTGCTCTAATGGAAGATTTATCATTTAAACTGCTAAGTTCTCCTCACAAATTAAATGACAATAAATCTAATTAACTTGCACTGTAAAGGCTATTGTCAAGATATGTATATCAATTAATGTTTAAAAAATATTTCCTGTTTTGTCCGCCAGCATCTGACTACCAAATAGAGAAAGGCGATATCTTGAATAAATAATCAGCTCAAGAAGGACATTATGAGAAACATGCTTTGCTCGAGTTGGGTGTGGAAACGTGCTAGATCATCTCAATGTGATAGATTTAAGCGTAAACATTATCTGCAAAAACCCAGAAAAACTAGCCTAGGTTATCCCACAAGTGTTTTAAACAACACGTTCGCAGTTTTGGAAGGAAGAGATTTGAAGTTGTATCTTTATGCGGGGGAGGTGGTCTTAAGTTGAACATCTGCATCACGTTATTTGTGCGCCATAATTGGAAAATACCACGCACATCCTTTCTGAGTCTTGAATATTCAAATTGTGAAGTTATTTTCTGTGACTCATTTGATTGGTTTCTCACACGTTGATTGACACATAGAGATGGGCGATATCTCAACTTATTAATCTGCTCAAGAACGATATTATGAGAAACATCGTTCCCTCAGCTGGGGGATGAAAACGATAAGAATAATGGTTGCAAAGTTTATTTGTATACTCATTTCAGCTTTTCAAGTAAAGGGCTACTGCTCCACTGGAAAATGTGAAAAGATCTCTTTTGATGAGCAACAAGACGCCTATCATGACAAAGAGCTTGTTGGCCATGTCTTCCACAGTTCTGTCACTTCAAACTCACAGCAGTGCTTTCTGTGGTGTATCAACGACTGTCGATGTCTGTCGATAAACTACAAGGTCAAGGACGACACCAAATACTGCGAGTTGAACGAAGGCAGCCATTTTATCGAAAAGAACTCTCTGAAAAACATCCACGGAAGCGTTCACTACTTACTGCGGAGAGAATACTCCACTGAGGTACCAAACTTAAGTGTGTAATAAGGTATTTTGAACGCGAATGGTTTTCAGTCCTCATCTTGGCATAAAAGTTCATTTATTTTATGTTTTTAAATTTCATATCGAGGAAGCTTCTACCTGACGATAGATTATACAAATCTGAATCCTTTCAATTAGAGAGGCACTGTTTTGCAATGTAATATGCTTCCTCATCCCGTCAAAACTTTCCTTTCTAATTGATGGTAATGTTATTCCCTAAAGTGTTTAAGATGAATGGTTTTCTTTTAAACCTAAAGTAACAGCTGTCAACCAAAACTTTGCAAAACTTCAATTGATCATTAGGAAAAACCAAAAACTAGAAAATCGAACTGAAATAAATATATATTTCTCGAAGTGTGCATTTCAAGTTCTTCTATTACTCGGGTCTTGAAGGTAGAGAGATTTCCTCTTTTAAATTCCCATGCCGGAAAGGAGATGAATGTTTCGAATAATGGAAAATGAAAATAAAATCGAAGTTCAAAACTTCAAAGAATTTCAGAAACGAAGAAAACTTCAACTTCAGGTACATTAGCTTCTCACCTGCGAGGATCATTTTTTAACTTTCCACTCGTGTTAAAGGAGAATGCAGTCGTTTTCAGCCGATCAGAAGCGCGTAACTTCTTTTTCATATACATTTTCAGGCTCTTAACCACATCATTCCTTGTGCTGATGACTTCACGTGTGCCAACGGCTGCTGCAAGAACAATCCGTGTCTTAATAGAGGAACCTGTACTGAGACCTGTCAACCCACAAGTGTTCGGTACAACTGTTCCTGTCCTGTACCGTTTGTTGGAAGACACTGCGAGATTCAGCAGAAAAGAAGCTGTCAGGATTACAAAGCAGCCGGGTCCACCGCCTCTGGATTGTATACAGTTAACGATGACAATAATCAAACCTTCCAGGTGTTCTGTGATTTTGACTCAGAGCCTGGGTTCGCTTGGAACCTGATTGAGTCGTTTAGCCTGTCCAACAAACTTCTTTTTCAGGTATTTGCTTTCTCTTTAAATCTTCTTTAAATATGTACTACATGAGCGTAGGACGAAAGCGCATTCAGCGGAAAGATGTGAAATACATTCAATATCATGTTGCTTCCATGAGTTTTGTTTCAGAAGCGACAGTTTTGACTTCCTCACCAATTCTACTTCCTCTACAGAAAAACATCGTGTTTTACGATGACTACCAAGCCATCAGCGGTGATGCCCCAAATTGGCAGGCCTACCTTATCAAACGACCCTACCTCCTTTGGCTCAGGGATCACTCGACTCACTGGAGAGCTACTTGCCGATACAACACAGATGGCACCGTATACACAGATTACCTGAGAGCCTCGCTTGAAGACTTTGACATCATTAACGACTTACCCTTGAAAGACGACACCTGTCGACCTTACGAGTATGTCAACATCCGGGGAAATGAGTGTGTGAATTGCACTGCATTAACAGGATATAAAAGAGGCGTTTTTCCTCTGCATCTCGACTCTTATTTTACCCATTTGTCTTGCGACCTCGACGCAAGCAAGACGGCCATAAATAACGAGGACAACTTTGGAATGTACAGTTCTACAAATCCCAAATTCCGTTGTACCTCAAACTCGAGTGATACGACTCAGCTCTGGATCGGAGGCAAATAGTAGGCTTACTAAAAAACACAGTTTTGTAGATCCAATGATGATAAATCAGTTGGTATTTGACAATTAATAAGACTGAGCACGAAACTAATGGACCATCTGACAAAGCTGGTGTCATTTTGCTACTTTTAATGTGGAACTCTCATAGGAAAGATTAGATCCGTTGATTAAATGTAGTAAGATAGTTACAGTAACACATTTTTACAAGGTAAACTTCAAAGCAATGTTAGCAAACAAGTGAGACAAAACTTACGCAGGTGTTCCAAAATTCTGCTGACAATCTATCGATCCTGGATATACCATTATTTATCTTACGGCATTAATGTATGGGGCTAAGCTGCAAAGACTTATATTAAGGAACCAGTCATTATCTATATATAATCGAAGAGGGGAAGGGGTTTAAACATTCTCAGGGCGGATCAGTCGTTACCAATAGAGTACAAAGAGGGGAACTCTAGAAAATTTACAGCCAACTACCAGTGAGGGGGATGATACGATATCTTTTTGGTGGGATCAGGTAAATTTTACTGTAACATAAAAAAAATCCTCCCAACCAACCCCCCCCCCCCCCCCCCCAGCAATAGAAAATGACCTATCTCCAATCAGGTTCTGTGGTTTTATACAAGCTTGCCTTTCGTTTCGAATACTTTGCATCTTAAAGGTCCAGTCTTCTTTTTGTCTCGTCCAATACTATTCTAGTTTATAATAAAGTTCGGATATAACGCGCGCTTTCATTGGTTGAAAGAGCGTGCTCTATGAGAGTATAGAGCATAGAGCTGAGCTACAGCTGTCACGCCATCTGCCAATTGTACTGTGTTCGAGCTTTTCCGGGACTTCTTTTTAGCTTTTTTCCGATAATTGAAAGTGAAATTTCGGAACTGAAGCGAGCCGGCAAGTAGCAACAAAAGAATCAAACAAAGGTTTGTAAACATACTAGGCGCCGTAATTTACGTTATTAAAACGTGAGCAGATACGAAAATCCTTAAAGGAAAAACAAAATAAACATTCCGAGTTTTAAAGATTTTCACGCTCTGTTAAATTGCAAGCTTACGTACGGTAATAAAAATCAAACACAGCTAACATTCGAAAAGTATATAAAGTTCAGTGTTCAAAAACAAAACAGAACAAAACAGAAATGATGACAAATATAACCAAACTGGCAATTGTTAAAATTCATACTAATCATGACGGTGTCTGAGCGAATATTATCATGCTAAGTTCATCGCAGCTCGCTCATCATGGCGATCTCCGGTCATCACAGTAAAGCAAGCCTCAGAAACTACATCGGCCACCCTTCGAGTGAAAAAATAAGAGCTTGCTCTGATATCCTTTCCGATACGTTGAGTGGAAAGTCACATCAGTCACTGCAGCCGAGTTTTGCGGCGCTGTCATCACGAGCGATCTTCATGTTCCGGTGAATTAGGCTATCGTTCATTCAAAAAACACTCGCCTTGAACAGTTTTTTTTCGACCTTGTCATGTGAAAAAACTCGCGTGTTTCTATGAGCCATAATTCGGCTGAAGTTCACTGAACATTTCACTACAAGATTCTGTATTAGAGACTTAAAAACTTCAGGCAAAAGTGTTAAATTCGACTTGCCGAACTATTTTAGTTTGTAAACTATCGTAGAATGTGAACTTTGATGGTTTTTGAACTTTGATGGTTTGACACTTTTGACAGCTTTAGTCTTGTACAGCCAATCAGATTATTTGAACCATTCTAACAAGGATTCTTATTGGCTTATTGTAGCGTGCTTTATGAGATTATAGAGCATGCTGACGACATTGTTGTTCGCTTTGGAAATAAAGTTTGTTTTGAAAATTGAAAGTAATGCTTGGGTAATTTAACGGATTCTTTATTATAAAACAAATAGAGAAGCCTTGACTGTGCTCTGTTCTGTTATAAAGCACTTAGGAAGCGGCTAGAGCACTCAAGAAGTGGGAAGAAACACTCGACTACGTCTCGTGTTTCTCCCTACACTTCTTTCGTGCTCTAGCCGCTTCCTGCGTGCTTTATAACAGAACAGAGCACAGTCAAGGCTTCTCTATTTGTTAAATATTTGCTTTATTATAAATCCAGTTCAGTTCTAATGTATGGTATTTGTTATAAGTTAACCCAATGCAATATTTCTAATCTCTAGAAATGAGATATATAATTATCATACCAGACAATTATTATGTAACTCATTCAAGATCTAAGCAACAAATTAAGTGGTTTTTAAGACTAGGGACCAGAATATGACACAGCATCCCTCAAGAACTACGAAAAGTATTAAAGTACTGTATATATTTAAGAAAAATACATCAAATCAACTTTTTCAAGTTTTGATGGAAGAGGACGATTATGTTGGCTTACCTATTCTCATCAATTTTCAAAATAAATGAATGAATATCGTAGATTTATTTAACCACACTTTTTATAGCCTTTAACATCAATAGTTTAATGTGCATACTCATATACTATCTGCTTATTTATAGGTCCTATCCATGATGTAATAGTAACTACTAGATTTACTCCGTAGGGTTAACAGTCTTACTACCCGCCTAAACTAGCTTTAAATTTACTTTTTTAATTGAGGGCTAGTGTTGCTTTGTATCTAATACTTCGTTGGAGCCGGTGCATCAAAGGCTATTCCTGTGTGCCTGCTTGCTGTTCTTCTTGTTTCATTGTCAACACGAGTGGGTGAATTAGAAGACCCTGCCTGTTGTTCACAAACAGTCCTTTTTCTCTGATCAGAGAGACCTCAATACATTCTACGGGCTGACCATCACTGAACTTGATGGGATTACTCTCCAGAATTACCAAGCTGGTAATGGTTTTGTCAAATTTTCCCCAGGAAAGATCAAAATTCAAGCATTCAACGATACCGCGAAGAAACACATGTCCGACGCCAAATGTCAGTCTTGATGGATGCTTCTCCTTTTCATGGCGGCGTCTGTCTACAAGTGCCACTTTGTGGCAGCTTGTTGACTGACCGGGTCAACGTCAGACAAATAATATCTTATGCAGATGATAGTTAAACTTTAGTTATCACAGAATTCAGGTGCAATTCCTGGTTTGTAGATACAAATAAGCACGGAAATAAAGTAAAGAATTCCGACTGTGTTACGTTGAAAACTTAGGTGATCTGGAAACAAAACCTGAGAAAACGCTCGTGAGTTTTCAGAACTGAATTTGTCAGTAACATCCAAAAACAATCAGATATATTTCAGCTCTTGTCTAGGAGAACTTAGTGGATTCGTTAAATTTTATTTCTAGAAATCATCCAACCTGAAAATTGCGTGACAACACACCAAAGTGCTGACCTCTTAGACTTACAACAAATTGTGTGATAAGTCATAATAAGCAGGGCTGGTTTGCATGGATATATATCTGGAAAGAGTAGTTTTAAAGCTTACGGAATTATGGAGCCTTTAAGTGTTTTTCGAGTGAGTGGTGGGGGGGGAGAGGCGGAGATAGGGAGCTGCCTCGGTCTGAGTATATGTCGAGGGGAATGTAGAGCTTATTAAGTTACTCATTTTCGTGTGGGCTGCCATGCTAAGTTTTTAAATGTAACCTTTCTCTCTGAAAATATGTCAAATAACTGGTATTCATATTCCTTTCCACTGTTGTCATACCATGCGTTTTCTGGAATCCGATTCCAACAGAAAAATGTAAGAACACAGGTTCCCATGACAGTTTGAATAATCCCTGGCTCGAGCTACAATTTTCCCAGAAAGACCGAGATAACTTATCATTACTTTGCTTCACGATTGTGATTCTTCCAAAGTCTTCTTAGAATTTGTCATCATTTGTTCACTTTCTTCAGTGTTGTAGAACAATCAATTGTCATCGCTGCCGAGACAGAAGAGAACTAAATTGGCTCCTGTTTGCGTATAGAATTGTTACACGACAGGATTTTCTTGGCTCAGGAACATTTCTTATCGGTGCGACAATGTCTGTGTTACCTGCGGCTGAACTTCTACGCTACAGGCAAACCAGAATAGACAGTGTTGGCCGTAAAGAGAATATTCCTTACGCCTCTGTGCATCGTTTCACGAATATCTTCATCACAGAGAGCAGACGCTTCATGCCTAAAGCAGACCTACCTATTTACCGCGGTGTACCTTTGTGGTTTTCAATTATTGGCTGTGACTAAAAGTATGACTGAGACGTGGGGACAACGACGTGGGGACTGGGACGTGGGGACTGGGACGTGGGGACTGTGACGTGGGGACTGTGACGTGGGGACTGGGACTCGGGGACGTGGGACTCGGAGACGTGGGACTTGGAGACGTGGGACTCGGAGACGTGGGACTCGGAGACGTGGGACTCGGAGACGTGGGAAGCGAGGACTCGGGGACGTGTAGAGACTCGGGAACGTGATAAACAGGTTGTAATATGCTGGAGAGCTTGTCAGTAGTAGCCGATGATTTTCAGCGTCCATGATTCGGCCGGATATGTTTCCCTGCTTGTTTGACCGTGAGAACTCTTGGTACAGAATAGTTTCAATGCAAGAGGTTTTAAACATTGTGGGCAGCCATGGAGGACTTTCCTGGTGAGTAACTGTGTTTTCTTCCTTATTCTTTTTTAGCAAGGATAAGGCACGGATCGAGAAGAAAACACAGTTACTCACCAGGAAAGTCCTCCATAGCTGCTCAAGATGTTTTTAACAGTTTCAAGACCCCCTGCGTTGAAACTACTCTATACCCAGAGTTCTCACGGTCAAATAGGCAAGCAAACAAGTCCGGCCGAACCATGGACGCTGAAAACCATCGGCTACTATTAACAAGCTCTCCAGCATATGATAGCTCTCTCGAGACCACTGAAAATTATACTCTAAAAATTCAGCGCAAATGTCAGGTGTTGTTTGTTTATCACGTCCCCGAGTCCCCGCGTCCACGTCCCCGATTCCCACGTCTCCAGGTCCCACATCCCCGAGTTCCACGTCTCTGAGTCTCACGTCTCCGAGTCTCACGTCCCCGAGTCCCGCGTCTCCGAGTCCCACGTCTCCGAGTCTCACATCCTCGAGTCCCACGTCCCCGAGTTTCACGTCCCTGAGCCCCACGAGTCCGAGTCCCACGTCCTCGATTCCCACGTCCTCGATTCCCACGTCCTCGATTCCCACGTCCTCGATTCCCACGTTCTCGATTCCCACGTCCTCGATTCCCAAGTCCTCGATTCCCACGTCCTCGATTCCCAAGTCCTCGATTCCCAAGTCCTCGATTCCCAAGTCCTCGATTCCCACGTCCTCGATTCCCACGTCCTCGATTCCCACGTCCTCGATATCCACTTCCTCGATTCCCACGTCCCAGTCCCCACGTCCCCGTCCCAGTTTTAGTCACAGCCTCAATTATTGTTGCTGTGTGGAGTTTTGGTGGCGCTGGTTCGTTTCCTTACGCCGTAGTTTTCCTGATATTTGGTTTTCCATTTATTGCTTTCTACTTGCAAAACGAACTGTTCAGCAGAAAAACTCTTCCACTTGTCAAGAAACAGCCGTTGAAGAATGATCTGCAAACGCTCAAAGTTTTGTACGAGGTGACTGTCGCAGAACTCGAAATGATCGCTCCTTCCAGTTACGATATGAAAATTGGCTTTCTTAGGACAAATTCTGGAAGAGTCTACTTCCAAGTTTTTCTTCCTGCAGCTTTTTTTTTTATCATGAATAAGGCTAAACGCACCTCTTGCATCATGCACGGCGTCTTCTTATTTCTCGCGGTGTACAACACTATCTTCACTTTTCTGTATTCTTTTAAAATCACGAAAGATTGAATCAACCACGAAGAGCGTACTGTTGTCTGTGAAGATAGCTATGCGGTCGAGGACATAAACTTACGGCAAGCACTCTGATGGATGTAACTTTATAATCATCAACAACCATCAGTTTCGTTTTTTAGCAAACTGATCCAAAGATAGGAACATTTGTTTTGCTGGTTTCAGTAGAATCGTATCATGGACCTTATGTCTTCTGTGAGAACCGTAGACCAAACTGACCTGTTTATTCCACAACAGGTAACGCTTTAAGGTCTTGCAGCTTAAAGAGGAAATATTACTCTAAACTATTAAAGTTAAACTCAACGAGTGCCGTCGAACAAATCATGCTCTGAAATTGAATTTAATCTTTAGGTCGCATGTACAACATGAGGCTTCCTCGGCCTTCTTTGTGACATCAGTAATAAATATATACATGTTGCCTGAATAATTCGGTGTTCGGTATTGACTGAAACAGTGTTAGCGGAAGAGCATTTTTTTGACTTAGTTATTTGAGACATTATCTACATCAATATGAAGTTATGTTAAGTTTTCCTCTACTTGTGATAGTGAATCATACAAACATAAAGTTGGCAGCAAGGCGAGCGAAGATTGAAGGCTATTTCATCTGTCGCATATTATATGCGTCGCTACTCCACTTGTTGCCATTTGTCTGCCAAATCGGAGGGCTTTTTCGGGATATGGCAAGTAAGCATACTCAGGGTTGTTTTCTACAGCCAAATAGAACGTGCTTTGAATTTAAACAACTACTGTCGAATGTCAGTTTGACGAAGTTTCCGAGAAATCGAGTTTTATAGCTAAATGTGAAAAAAGCTATTGCTATTTGAGAGACTGAGAACCTTTTGTATGTTTAGTGACAAAAAAAAAAAAAATTCAAAGTTTACAGCCTCTTGGCAGTTTTTACAGACTGGATTTGACAAACTGATGATATAATCAGTTGCGATTATTATTTGCAATAGGCCTATGAAGTGTCCTGTTACCATGGAGAGGAGACTGCCACAGTGAGGAGACATTGTCAAAGAGAATTGTAACCAGAGAAAGATGTTTTGTTTTTTCGTCTCGTCACGAGCGTGGAACAAAGAAAAAAATGCTGAGTGCCCATGAGGAATCGAACCTCAGACCTTCGGATTCCGCGCTCCGATACATTGTAATTGTAACTGTTAAAATCATCAATTACTCTTTGGTTGTGACCTTGAATACGAGGAAGATTTTTTTCTATATTTTTCACGAACACTGAGTGAGAATTTCAAGCCTAGAAACCGATCGAATCTTATATTTCTTCATTCACTAAAAAACAAAGTAATTTTCAACAAAACAAATTAATAATGGATGATTGGTTGTCTACAAACCATAAGTCGCTGAATGTTTTTTCTGCACCGCTGAACGTAATCAACGCTATCACCCGTTTCTCATTTGGCAGCTGTAATCGGACATCAATCGTCGTAAAATTCAGGCTTTTTTTGTAATAATGCACCTTACTAAGATGAAATAACAAGAGGAGCTCTGGTACCGAAAAAAAATCGCAGCGTGTATTTTACAGACGCGCTATCATTTCTGTCATCGATTTAGAGAATTACAGCAAGGCTGCCAACGAAAAGTTATTGTGGAATCAAGCCGAATGCTTTTGCAAAGGAAGAAATGTTTCGTCTATTCCCCGATGACTGCAATACCTTCTGTCCCGCCAGCAAGTCTTCAGCGTGCCAACAAAGGCTGTGTATGTTATATGTTCATTTGGTCTTTGTGCCGGACTAATTAGACAGCGAGAATTTCCAACAGATGGATTCGTGAGGTCTCAAAATATAATCCTGTTGTTTATTCGGCGTTTAGTCAAATCGCTCTTGACCGTACACTTTAGCCGGGAATGTCTTTAGTCGAATAATCATGGGGAATTGCAAAGATGTCAGTCAAGAATAGCCGAGCTTGACAATAACATTCGGGAACTAGTATGTTAGAATGATTTTATAAGTTAACGGTGGATGCCTCAACTTTCAGTCGAAAGAAAAGGTCAAGACTACGAGCGGTCTCCTGATATTAATAAGTGTTAAATTCAATTTTTCGTGCCCTCTTGGGTAGTTTATACACGAGGGTTAATTTTTAAAATCTTCTATAATCCTCTTGGGAAGTGTATACCTGAGGGTTACTTTTAATCTCTTGTATACCCTCTTGGGTAGCGTATACCTGAGGGTTATTTCAATCTCTCCTGTATCCCCCTGAGTAGTGTACACCTGAGGGTTACTTTTAATCTCTATTATACCCGCCTGGGTAATGTACACCTGAGGGTTATTTTTAATCTCTTCTTTACCCTCCTTACACGGCAGTTGCGTCGGACGGTATTCATAAGTGTGAATTTTCTCACAATGACCTAAAATGCATAAACGTTGTTTTAGAGAAACGTGAAGACCAGCTTTACCTTGTTTTGGCAAGAGTCTTGGCTTCGAAAAAGCTAGAAATACCGTTCCAAAACCTTCGCATTTAAGTCATTATAAGAGTTGTTGTATTTCGCGGAAGCTTGAAGACGGAACGGGAGACCGTCAGTTGGACGTGATGTGTATTCTCTGGATTATCTAATCAACACAGTTTCAGGACTGTTTAATTTCAAAACCATGACCTGTGTAAAAAAAAAGTTTGTCGGAGTTAGCCTAAAATAGGCGTGAGCCTTCGATCATGGAGGTGAAATCAGCTTCACCAGTGCCGCTTTTCAGGCTATTTTTGAGTTTTTGTCTTTTTACGTGTTTTAGCTTGTTCCTGTTATATGTTGCTGTATTATATGGCCAGGACTATTTGTGGACCAGGTGGTAACGATTAACTGTTGTCCTTTTTAAACATGGATTGTTTCTACAAAGATAATAAACTTTGCGTACCGCCCCCTTAGGTTATTTCGAGTTAGACCCGTTAAGTTACTTTGAGGCATTTATCTGGACTCTGCGAAGAAGGTAGAGTTGTACCTGGAAAATGATTATTGAGAACTGTAATTATCGGAAGTTGCGGTTTTTTTCCTTTTCAGTCAGCGACGACTAGTAAAAATCTATTTAGCTTTGCCTCAACAATATCTTTAAGACAATGTAAGATAACCTAATTACAAAATTGGAAAAAAACATGGCTCTTCAGATTTTTTAACGTCAACCATATTTAGTTCTTTACTTCTTTTCGTTCTCCAGGGGGATCCCTTGCCACTAGCTGTCCTGCATTGAGGAAATGATTTCAGAATCTGTGATATTGCTCCGCATATTCCTGCTGGTAGATATTAAGAGTGGCTTCCTTGCTATCATGAAAAATCTATTATTTAAATGGCTAAATTCTCCCCACCAATTGAAGTCATTTTTATCAGCCTACTCGATCCCCCTTAACTCGAACTAGTTTTACTTTCCTTTGGCTTAAATTTACCCTGATAACTCGAACTTTGAATGAAAATGTCAGTCTATACACGTCAAAGTGTTAGAACCAGTCAGTTGTGTCTGCTAGGAGAAAATAATGTGACTACATTAAAGTTAAGATGAAAAATTTTAATTCAACATTAAAAATTTCCCCCACTACTGTGTTGGATATCTCAGCTTATATTCGTCCTTTACACATATCGCTAAATTTCCCTACAAAACGTTCATAATAAAAGGCTCATTGAAAATAAAATGTACAAAATGGCCAATGATTTTACAAGAATAGTGAAAACATGATTTCTTATGAAATATTAACCCTTAACTTAAATATTAACTCCCAGAAAAGATTAACATGGAACTTCTCCCTATAATAACCCTACATTATTCACCAAACAGGTTATAGGAATACTCAAACTTATCAGGTAGATTTTTGTTATCCTCATCTAACACCAAATTCTCATAACTAATTCACAAGGAAATCTGTAACAGCTGGAGGGGAGAATTGACAATAAGATCTTGGGAGTAAGAGCGTTAACAGGTAATTGAAATTTAACACCAACTGCCATAACTCGATCCCCAACTAACTCGGACAATTTTTCTGGGAGCTTCAATAAAATTAGTGAGGTACTTCTGTATTTATATTGTGATGATCATATTACTAGACTTATCTGATTGGTTTCTTACCCCTAAACTGACACATAGAGAAAGGCGATATCTTGAATAAATTATCAGCTCAAGAAGGACATTATGAGAAACATCGTTTGCTTGAGTTTGGAGTAGAAAAGGTAAAGATATTGGGAGCAAAAATTTGTTTTACATTCATTTCAGCTTTGCTTAATGAGGTAAGGAGCTACTGCCTCACTACAGAATGTGAAAGGATCTCACTAAATGTGAACCAAGATGCCAATCATGACAAGGCGGCCATATCTTCCACAATTCTGTCACTTCAAACCCACAGCAGTGCTATCTATGGTGTATCAACGACTGTCGATGTCTCTCGATAAACTACAAAGTCAAGAACGACACCGAATACTGCGAGTTGAACGAAGGCAGCCATTTTACAAACAAGAACTCTCTGAAAAACATCCACGGAAGCGTTTGCTACGTACTGCGGAGAGAATACTCCACTAGGGTACCAAACTTTACCATGTAATAAGGTATTTTGAACGAGAATGGTTTTCAGTCTTCATCTTGGCATAACAGTCCATTCTTTTCTTTTCTAAAATGTATATATCAAGGAAGCAGCTACCTGACGATAGATTATACAAATAATCATTTCAATTCAAGGAATTATATATTTTGCAACGTAATATGCTTCTTAACCCCGTCAAAACTTTTCCATTTAATGGATGGTAATGTCTTTCCCAAAAGTATTAAGATAAATTGGTTTCTTTTAAACTTAACGTAACCGCTGCCTACTGAAACTTTGGGAAATTTCAACTGATCATTGGGAAAACAAAAAACTAGAAAATTGAACTTAAAGAAATACATATTTCAGAAGTCTGCATTTCAAGTTCCTCTTTTATTCGGGTCTTCAAGGTAGAGAAATTTTCTCTTATGAAATTACTATGAAAGGAGATGAATGTTCCGAATGATTGAAATTGAAAATGGAATTGAAGCATGAAGAGCTTTGCTCAAGAAAAAAATTATCATCAGGGAAGTGTTAAATGATCCATAGGCTTCTCTTAGTGCCTGTTTACATGGAGGTGGGGGACCTCAGGTAGGTGAGGTAACCCGTCTAGGTGGGGTAACCCACCTGTCCATATAATTTCTTATTTTACTTTGATCACGTTTACATGATAGGTGGGGTGACCGCCTTGGCGGGTTGCCCGGTCTGCCAAGTAGGGTAACCCTGTCAGCCGGGGCGACAATTTGCCATGTAAACGTGTCAAGGTGGGGTAACCCGCCTAGCCGGGGTCTTTCATGGCAAAAAGCCCAAAAGCGAAATGTGTGTTTTAAAACTTTGTACATTTCCTAGCCTTCTCATGGCAAAAATCACCAGAAACCGCAACGGACACACAAGGAGTGTAAAATGTTCACATTTCGGAATATTTTCTGATTGGGAAAAGATTTGATTAGTCGCATGAAATGTTCATTACCATAGTCATAACGTGGATGACCCAAAACTTCTTGAACAAGTCAAACCCTATTTAATCAAAACATAAATAGTTGAGTCACTTGGGATTCCTTAATCTCGCATTCCTACGTCATTAGTTCCAAGAAGGGGCAACATTGCTCTGTAATTAAGTTATCACGAGGCTTTATGGATATCTTACTCAGTCTCACCGAAGATTTTTTGTATATATAAGTTACCAATTCACCAAACTTATAAAATTTAAGTCGGCTTATGATAAAGTTTTTCTTCGGACGAGTAAGAGTTACAAGTTACGTCGACGACCTTCTCCGTGGTCCGAGAACTCAATCGTCCTCCTTCACTGGAGATTTTTTCGACTGGCCATCTCAGTAATCTCAGTAAAATGCCCACGTTAGAGTCGGCTGAGCTTCTTCGTTTAAGGCAAATAGGTGTTGGCCGCAAAGCGAATATTCCACATGCCCCGGTGTTTCGATCCACCAACATCTTCATCGATGAAAGCAAGCGTTTCATGCCTCGAGCATATCTACAAACTTATCGCGGTTTCCCGGTGTGGTTTTCAGTTATTGTAGCTGTGTTGAGTTTCGGAGGAGCTGCAACGCTCACTGGAGCGATCATTTTCCTGATCTTTGGTTTTCCTTTCATCGCCGTCTATTGGCAAAACGAACAGGTAAACAGGAAGTCACTTCCACTTGTCAAGAAACAACCAGTAAAGAATGATCTACAAACGCTCAACGCTTTGTACGAGGTGACTTTCGAGGAACTCCAAACGATCGTTCTTTCTAGTTATGATGTGAAAATTGGCTTCATTACGACAACCTCTGGAAAATTTAGCTTCCAAGTTTTTCACTCTGCAGCTTTTCAGATTATGGATAAAGAAAAACGTACCTCTCGCATCATGCTCGGCGTCTTCCTGTTTCTCGCTTTGTACAACACTCTCTTCATTTTTCTGTATTCTTTAATCTTGAAAGAGTGAATTAATCACGTACTTTACACTTCTTGTCTTTAAAGGGAACGACGCAGTCGACGTTTATAGCATAGTGCAAGAACCCCGATGAATATGACGGGCTGCCAATTGCTCTGAGTTTGGGCCATGGTCCCTACCCAGATTTCCTGTCATGTTTTTTCCCCAAAGGGGTTTTTTCTGGCAGGTTTTTTCTGGCCTCCGTATAACCGTAGTGATCCAGACTTGGTGAAGTTTGCATGTTAGTAATGTATACCTATTTTTGAATGTGCAGGAATTGACTGTATATCAGGATTGTATATGGTATATCAGTTGCGAATGTATGTATGTATGCATGCCTCGGGCTATATATGCCTCGGGTTGGTTCTCGGCGGGCTTCCCTAAATAAACTTTTTTGGTGTACACACTGTGTTATTTGTTGTGTAGTGGAGACTAAATAAGGAGCGGAATGGGCTCGATAGTATGAGTTGGTGATAGCCCGCACAGCTCGCTTTTGCAAGTAATAAATTCTATTTAAGTTAGATACGTATGTGGACGACCAGGCGCAGTTACAATAGACGATATAAGGATAAATTAAGGTGTAGTACAAAGTGAGTTTGGTTGTAGAGGATAGGAAAAAGCGAGACCTGAATATAATACCTATTGATTTAGCGATTTGTTTACATACATACCAGGTTTCCAGGTGAGATGATCATTAATATAGACCCCAAGGAATTTAGTTATGTTAAATTGTTGTAGGGGTTTACCTCCAAAGGAGAGAGAAATGCTGGAGTTAAATTTCTTCTGTCCGGGTTAGTTAGTTATCTTTATATTAACTGAGAGCTTATTGCATTTTAGCCAAACATCAATATTTTGGAGTTCATCATTAAATACGGATTCTAAGCAATTTGGGTTTGAATGAGAATAAAAGATACCGGTGTCATCAGCGAAAAGCGGAGGGTCTGTTAGTTCAGAGGCATTAGGGAGGTCATTTATGTGTAGAATGAACAATAGAAGGCCTAAAATCGAACCTTGAGGGACACCACACTTGGTGATTTGCATTGGAGAGCAAGCTTGATTGAATTGGACAAATTGCTGGCGGCAAGAAAAGTATCTTTTAAACCATTGCAGAGCCACGTCACGGATACCATAGTGCTCCAATTCGGCAAACAAGATTTGATGGTTGAGAGTGTCAAATGCTTTGGAAAGATCTAGGAAGACACCCACCTTTGTTTCGTGTTGGTCGATTGCAGAAGCTATTTTATTTACCAAATGAATTAGTGCGTGCGATGTCGAGTGATTTTTCCGAAATCCAAACTGACAGCGGTAAAGTATATCGTGTTTTTCGGCAAATTCTACTAAGCGATTGTATATGACTTTTTCGAAAAATTTGGAAAAATTAGACAACAAAGAAATAGGTCTGTAGTTTACAAATAATTTTAGCGATTTTAAGTTTGTCCGGGAAAATGCCTTTTAGCAGAGATAGATTGATAATGTCTGCCAGTGGAGCAGAAATAAGGTGAAATGAATACTTAATGATATACATTGGGATACTGTCATAGCCAGGAGCCTTCTTTGAAGCGAACATGCCACAAATGCTTTCCAGTTCACTAATTGTGGTGGGCTTTAAGTTAATGGAGGGATGGTTATTATATCATACCCTCTTAGACAATACTCAGAAAAATGCTAATATTAAGACAAAATAATGTTACATGCTGTACAGGATTAACTCAACAAGCGCTTTAGTAAGAAGAATCCCATCCATCAAAAGAATTTATATTTGGTTTTCGCTTCCTTGCGACTACGAAAGATACTGAAAAATAGAAAACAGCCCAAGTACAAAATCAAATTGATCTTAGCTTTTGTACTTGATAGTCGCCTACGACCTAGGAAAAATTTCTGCACATCCTCATGCTTCATCATGCATTCAGTTCTTGGATAGAGATAACAAAAGCAAGACATTGCCATTAGGAGAAAAAGCAGTTTTGTTTTACAATAGTAATAATAAGAATAATAATAATAATAATAACAACTGATATTTAAACAGGGTGACCCCTTCAGTCACAAGACTGGTATCAACGGGGGCCCTGTATAACACAAAATAAAAGAGAGTAAAATAAATTATATATATACACATATCAGTAAGAACCAACTGATATAAAAAGTAACAATGTTCGATTTCAAATGTTCTAAAAATAGCCTAGGAATAAAAAGCGGAGATAGCCGGGAAACGTTCCTTAGGTGGTAATGTCTTAATCTTCATTGGAAGACTATTGAATGCCATTGCACCATGATAGTAAAAAGACTTTTTAGCGACATCTAGATGAAATTTAGGAAGAATAATGTCAGTGATTGACGATCTAGTACATCTATGTTGGTTGTCGCTCTGGCAGCGTAACATGAAATAGTCTTTAAAGTATGAAGGAACTTCTCCAACCAAGCACTTGTATGGGCCTGTGCGGAAATTTTACCCCAAATTGGCCCAAACTTTGCCAATTCGGGGTAAAAAATTTTTTTGCGCAAGCAAACATATGTAAATAGTCAGTGTCACTTGCGAGAACTGAGACCCGTCTCGAGGATAATACCATATTCAAAGAGAACAACCCTTTTTGAATCAACAATTACCTCACCTCAAATCTAAAACTATCTTTTTAATTCTCACGCTTTCATGCTTCGCCTCTTTCTTGTTGTCACCATTTATTATAATTAGCATTTATCTTCTTATTGTAAATTAAACTTCCAACGCTTTGTACATTAATTAACTGATGACGAAACATGTCTTACAAACTCAAAAGTTTTGTCGTGTTCTTCACATTCCTAAAGATTGGTAGCAAATTGAGTAACAGCACATATCTTGGTAAAATTTCCGCACAGCCCTATACTATTGTAAAACAAATCTGTTTTCCCAATGGCAATGTATTGTTTTTGTCATCGTTATCTCTATCCAAGAACTGAATGCATAATGAAGTATGGGGCCGTGCGGAAATTTTACCGTAAAAACAATTAACAGCGGTTGATGATCTGGCACAATTTCCGAGAAAACCGAATTGGGTGAAATTTCCGTACAGCCCCATACTTCATTATGCATTCAGTTCTTAGAGAGAGATAACAATGACAAAAACAAGACATTGCCATCGGAAAAAAAAAGATTTGTTTTACAATAGTATGGGCCTGTACGGAAATTTTACCCCGAATTGGCCCGAACTTTGCTAAATGCGCAAGCAAACATATGTAAATAGCCAGTGTCACCTGCGAGAACTAAGACCCGTCTCGAGGATAATACCATAAATAACATCCAGAACTTAAAGTTGCTAGCCCCTCAAGCTGGATTTGACGGGAAGATGACGAATTCATTAATTTCTTCCGGTTTACAAAGAGTCTTGAGGTTTCCTATTACCATGTCCGGGGTGGAGGGGGACTGGGTTAATTCAGATTTTCAATTTTGCGGAAGGTATCTTATGTCAACACAGATTCTTGTTGTTCTCACACTGCAAAGAGCTTCGTGCTTAACTGTCTACTCGTGCGAGGTTTTCGGACTAAATCAGCAAAGGTAGGAGTAAAATTGATATCATTCAGTAAACCCTGATACAGAAGTAGTTCAAGATGTCTCTACTCAAAACAAATTATGATCCTGCAAATAACCTCGCGAAGTTTATGAAGAAGTGAAAAAGCTGACGTTTCGAGCGTTAGCCCTTCGTCAGAACGATAGACGAAGGACTAACGCTCGAAACGTCAGCTTTTTTACTCTTTACGGTGGTCAATTTACGTTTTCCACTCAGTTGTTAACACTAAATTACCTGCTATACTCTCCCACCGACGCAGCACCACAGTTTCTTTAGAAACTTACCACCTTTATTCATTTATGAAGAAGTGTACCGTATGATACTGACATGAAACTGACAGCGGATCTGGTGACAAGGGATTGAACCTCGAGCTCATTATCTTGCAGAATTTCACCCGATTGGAATTTTTATGCCAAATTAACAGCAAATATGGAAAGAGTATAGTAAAGAAATGCATTGTTTTTGTCTGTTTAATTTAGTTGATTACATTCTTAGGTGGTCGTTGCTTGGAGGTCAACTAACATGTCTGACAGAGATCGCTCGGTTGCTAACTCAGGGAGAACCGAAATCGAACGGGTACGCGCGGAACACATTGAAATAAAAGATGTTGGTACCAACACTAAAATTAGAGATGAAATCCACGCCAAAACAAATCATTACATCAAACAGAGCAAACCTTATTTTCCGAAAGATAAGTTGCTAACCTACATCGATTGTCCGTACTTTTTAAGAGTCGCGCGATGTTTGTGCTTTGCCAGCCTCTTTGGAGCCCTTGTTGCAGCTGGTGCATCGAAGTTTATTCCTGTGTTTTTTCTCGTTGCCTGCCTGCTGTTCTTCTTGTTTTACTGCCAACACGAGTGGGTGAATCAGAAGACCTTGCCTGTTGTCCACAAGCAGCCCTTCCTCCCTGATCAGAGAGGAAACAACAAATTCTACGAGCTGACCATCAATGAACTTACTGGGATTGCTCTCCAGAATTACCAAGCTGGTATTGGTTTTGTTGAACTTTCTCAGGGAAAAATTGAATTTCAGGCATTCAACAATACCGAGAAGAAATACATGTCCGACGCCAAATGTCAGTCTCGATTGATGCTTCTCCTTTTCTTGGCGGCTTTTATCTACAACTGCTACTTTGGGCAGCCTATTGACTAACCTGTTCAACGTCAGACGGATAATATCTTATGAAGATGATAGTAAAAGTGTAGTTATCATGGAGCTCAGATGCGATTCCTGATTTGTAGATACAAATAGGCACAGAAATAAAGCAAAGGATTCCTACTGTGTTATGTTGAAAAGCTTTAATAGTCTGGAAACCGACACAACCTGAGAAAACGCTCGTGAGTTTTTAGAACTGAATTTGTCAGCAAAGTCCGGACACAATTAGATATATTCAACTCTTGTTTATGAGAATTGAGTGGATTAATTGGTTAAATTTAAATTCTTGAAATCATCCAACATTGCGTGACAACACACTCAAGTGCTGACTTCTTAGACTAACATCAAATTGTGATAGGCAATAATAAGCATGGCTGGTTTGCATGGATATATATCTAGAAAAATTTCAAAGACTAAACAATCAAATTTTCCCTAGCACTTTCTTAAAACTCTAAATTGGATTTCTTTCAAGAGGTGGTTGCTACCGTGAGCTTCCACGAAATGTCGACCGATTGCCGAATATTTGTGCTCAGCAATGCGTTGATGAAGGTTTCGGGCTGTGTACCCGACATAATCTGCATCGTACAGGTCACATGAGAAACGGTAAACAACGCATTGCCGATTCACAATTGACGGCTTGATTTCTTTGGGTTTAAGATCCTGCCCTAATTTCTTTGTCACAAAAACAGGCTGCAACGTAAGGAGAATCTTACGGCTACGATCGCGCAACTGCTTCCGAACCGCATTAGTGGCCACTTGATCTTTGAATGGAAGACTAATTCTTTCTGTTTTATTATCATCGGTGTTTCTTTCCGCTGTGCCTGCCGAAGCATTTCTAAAGATAAAGTTATTGATAGCGGAATCAATAAGGCCCCTTGGGTAGTCAAGACGACTGAAAATTAATAATTCGACACATTCTGCGTCAAAAGCCTCTGTGGTAGACAATAGGTTATCAACGTGTGAAAATTTAGAGTTGTTGTCAACTGAAGCAGCGCTCAGTAGGCGGATGTATTCGGGTTTGTCCATCACTACAACTTCAGAACCTTTAGCAAGCTTAGTTATAAGAATGTCGTCCCGTTTCTTTAAGCGATTGCGAGCTTTGACAAGAGCCTTAACTGGATTAGGACTTGCACGCTGAATGTAATTCAAAGCGATTGAACGTAGCGTTGAGCTAGCCAGTTCAACGCCTTGCTGAGCACAAATATTCGGTAATCGGTCGACATTTCGTGGAAGCTCACAGTAGCAACCACCTCTTGACAGAAAACCAATTTAGAGTTTTAAGAAAGTGCCAGGGAATATTTGATTGTTTAGTCTTTGAAATAATGTTGTTCATCAAGAATCTAAAGCCTCATCTAAATATCCAGGCGGACTCCGAACGCGCCAAACTTTTTGTTTAATTACTAATGTTCTTTTCTAACGGTATAGCTTTTTTTCACCCGTTGTTATTTGGGTATATATAGACTGCGACTAGCAAATATTTTTTGACTTGATAATGACCTTTAGCCAACATCGAAACGTCGTCGTTTTTTAGCAATCTTAAAATGTTTTTAAGAAACATTTTATCGCAATTTTTATTGTTAAATGTTTTTCTAAATCACTTCTTCTTCGTATACGAAATTATTTCTCTAAGAAAATGTGAAATAGCTGGTATCCATCCTCCTTCCCACTGCTATGATACCTTGCGTTTTTTGGAATCCGATGAATCCGATTCCAACAAAGTTTGATGTAAGCCCACAGGTTCCCATGACAGTTGGAGTAATCCTTGAGATTGGTTGCCTCGAGTTACAATTTTCCAAGAAAGACCGAAATAAATAATCATCGTTTTGATTCACGATAAATTGTGATTCTTAGAAAGTCATCTCAAATTCATCATTTGTTCACATTCTTCAGCTTTATAAGCAGTGAAACGCTAAAGGCATAGCTCGCTAGACGAGAAACAATCAATTGTCGTCTTTGTTGCCGCGACAGAATAGAATTCAATCGGCGCTTGTTCGCGGATAGAATCGTTACACGACGGGTTTTTCTTGGCTCGGGATGGTTCCTTATCGCTACGACAATGTCTGTGTCATCAGCGGTTGAACTTCTTCGCTACAGGCGAACCAGAATAGACAGTGTTAGCCGTAAGGTAAATATTCCGCACTCCTCTGTGCATCGTTTCACGAATATCTTCATGATATAGAGAGCAGGCGCTTCATGCCTCAAGCAAACCTACCTGTTTACCGCGGTGTACCTTTGTGCTTTTTAATTATTGTGACTGTATTCAGTATTGGTTTTCTTCCCCTTCTAGGAACGTTTGAACCTCACTGTCTGTCGGCAATACGGATTTTTTAGTGCCTTAGCCGCCATAATTCGATGGAGCTCCGACAAACAACTTGTAATGAGAATCGAAAAGGCTTTGCCGTTCATTCATCAACCTGACCGAGTGGCGCCAAAGGCGAGTAACGTGTCAGTAGCTGATTGGCTATATCAACACACGTGAAAAAATACGATATTTTTTAACGTGTGTTGTTACGGCTTTTCTCAGGGCCGGAAATCCCTCTATAACACTGCAGTTTATGTGATAAAAATATACACATATTGACGGTATAACTTCGTTTTTCGGTATTGACTGAAACACTGTTAATAGAAGAGCATTTTTTTTACCTAGTTATCTGAGACATTATCTTCATCAATATCTAGTTATGTTAAGTTCTCCTTTACTTGTGATAATAAATCATACAAACATAAAGTTGGCTGCAAGGGGAACGAAGATTGAAGGCTATTTTATCTGTCGCATATTATATTCGTCGCTACTCTATTTGTCAGCCAAATGTAAGGTTTTTTTCGGGATATATGGCAAGTAAGCATACTAAGAGTTGTTTTATACAGCCAAATAGAACGTGCTTTGAATTTAAACAACTACTGTCAAATGTGAGTTTGACGAAGTTTCCGAGCCGGAAAATCGAGTTATACAGAACCAAGTGTGAAAAAAAGCTACCGATATTTGAGTGAAACTGAGAACTTTTCGTATGGTTCTTGCTAAAATAAAATCAAAAATTAAAATGTTTCCAGCCTCCTGGTAGTTTTTATAGACTTCGTTTGACAAACTGATAATATATTCCATTGTGATTATTATTTGCAATAGGCCTATTACCATGGAAAGGAGACTGCCACAGTGAGGAGACATTGTCGAAGAGAATTCTAACTGTAAACATCATCAATTATTCCTTGCTTCTTTATCTTTAATACAAGAAACATTTTCTATATTTTTCACGAACACTAGGCGAAAATTTCAAATCTAGGAACCGATCGAATGTTATATTTCTTTATTCACTAGAAAACAAGTGATTTGGCACAAAACAAAGTAATGATGAATGATTGGTTGTCTACAAACCATAAGTCGTTGATTGTTTTTTCTGTACCGCTGATCGTAATTAATATTGTTTGTCATTTGGCAGCTGTAATTGGACATCAATCGTTGAAACATTCAGGCTTTTTTGTAATTATGCACCTTACTGAGACGAAATAAGCTGACGTCACTTTTCAGTAAAAATCTATAAGCTTTTCCTCCAGAATATCTTTAACACAGTGTAAGATAATCTGATCACAAAGTTGGAAAAACACATGGCTCTTGAGATTTGTAAATACCAACCATATTTAGTTCTTTACTTCTTTCCGTTCTTCAGGGGGTCCCTTGCAAATAGTTGTCCTGCATTGAAACACCATAATTGGACACATCCATTTTATCACTTGTTTTTGTTAGTTTTCCGACCCTTGAATATTTATATTGTGAAGCTATTTTCTGTGACTCATTCGATTGGTTCTTACACGTTGATTGACACATAGGGATGGGCCATATTTTAACTTAGCAATCTGCTCAAGAATGACATTATGAGGAACATTGTTCCCCAGGTGGGGTGTGAAAACGATAAAAATGATGGTTGCAAAGTTTTTTTGTATAATTATTTCAGTTTTTCAAGTAAAGGGCTACTGTTCCACTGAAAAATGTGAAAAGATCTCTTTTGTTGAGCAACATGACGCCGATCGTGACAAAGAGCTTGTTGGCCATGTCTTCCACAACTCTGTCACTTCAAACTCACAGCAGTGCTATCTGTGGTGTATCAATGACTGTCGATGTCTGTCGATAAACTACAAGGTCAAGAACGACACCAAATACTGCGAGTTGAACGAAGGCAGCCATTTTACAAACAAGACCTCTCTGAAAAACATCTACGGAAGCGTTTACCATGTACTGCGGAGAGAATACGCCACTAAGGTACCAAACTTTACTATGTAATAAGGTGTTTTTGAATGGTTTTCAGTCTTCATCTTGGCATAACAGTCCATCTATTCTTTCGTTTTTGATTTGATATCGAGGAAGCTTCTACTTGACGATAGATAATATAAATAATCACTTCAATTAGAGGCATTATTTTGCAATGTAATATGCTTCTTAACCCCGTCAAAACTTTACTTTCCAATGGATGGTAATGTTATTCCTAAAAGTGTTTAAGATAAATGGTTTTCTTTTAAACTTAACGTAACTGCTGCCGACTGAAACTTTGGGAAATTTCAATTGATTATTAGGAAAAAGCAAAAACTAAAAACTGAACTGAAAGAAAAATATATTTCATTTATATTAAGTCTGCATTTCAAGTTCCTCTTTTATTCGGGTTTTCGGAAGGTAGAGAGATTTTCTCTTTAAATTCCTATGAAAGGAGATGGATGTTTCAAATAATGGAATATAAAAATAGAATTAAGTTAAAAACTTCAAAGAATTTCATAGAATTTCAGAGGCGAAGAAAAATTCAAACAAAGAATTAATCCTGGCAGTTACATTAGCTTCTCACCTGCGAGGATCATGTTTGTGTGGGATTTCCCCACACTTAAGATTAGTTTTCACTTTATTTTATAATAGTTGTTACCAATGTCGCATTTCGCAGCAAGACTCTGTAGGCAATTGTTAACCACTACAATAATAAACGAAGAAAGTTGAATGAAGTACATGTAAACACTTCGAAATAAGTTTGAGTTTTTGTTACTCTCACACAAAACTAGTTATTTCTTAAAATATGTAACTTAGTAAGTTTTACAACCCTTCAACTTACATTTCTTGTGAGCTTTCATAGATCAAAACTGTCAATTTGAGTTTAGATATTTCAGGATTTGTCGTAGTTCTTAGTTTTGGAGGTTCGAAGGGAGTAATAAGGTCTTAAGACCTAATTTTGAGCCACGCGCTGCTGGGTACTTATTTTAGTGCGTAAACATTCGCTTTCTGTTTGTATAAGCAAGAAATTCTTGGATGAATAAGGAACAATCGTTCCAAATTCTAGTTCTCAGACGGAACTGTCTGCATTTACATATTGAAAGTATGTCAAAATTGCGTCGATCCTATGGAAATCCCGACAAAATTTGCGCAGAAAATAGAATTCTAGTAGATAGTGTCGCACTACGCAGAAGAAAATTTATACTTGAATAATTTCATTACTTTCAACTCCCGTTTACTGCTACCAATAACCGAAGTTTTATGGACAGATATAACGTAATGACAAAGTCCAGTATTATCCTGTGGATTTACGATTAGCAATATGAAGTTCCCTCTTTTAACTACGATTTGTTGATACGTTGCGTAACGGCGCCAGTGCAAAGCTGTCAATTGTTTCTGGAATATTGTGTTAAAAAAAATAAATATTCAATGGTGACATCTCATTTACATCTACATCAACTTTTATTAAGTTGGTATATTCTGTACAGACATTACACCAAACAACTCGCGCGCTAAGTGAGAAGACCATATGAAGGCTTAAGAACGATTGTGATCAAGAAACGGACAAGGAATAATCAACAGTAGGGCGAATAATGGGAGTTATTACATCACGAGCGACGAGCAAGAAGAAATGAGCGAAATACGAGTGGTCAGTAGGGAAACAACGTTAGTACTTCATATAGAGACATATCAGTTGTAGTTGCGGAAAACAATGGCGTTGTGAAGCCGAAATGTCAACGGTAAACTTCGCTAAATAAAATTTTAAGCAATTTTTCAAAAGTGTTGATTGCACAAATATCTGTTACTGCTGTAATAAACAATGGAGGCATTGGAAAGGGTATCGGTGGCATCGGGAAGGGCATCAAGAAGAATCATATTGACGTTTTGTAACTTACTGCGTAACGTGCGTGGCGAAAAAAGAAAACCAAAACCGTGGTCCCCAAATGGATTCTCCCACCTTTCCCCAAAAAAGTTTAAAATTTTTCGCAACTTCGCCTGTTCCTGCGCGTAGGTCTGGCCAAGCCTTTATGGTCATTGGCTCCCCTATATCCGCTAACTATGGCTTATAAATACAGGCGTTTAGTGTTACTTGTAAAACTCTCGAAGAAGTCTACGACAGTTAGACGAAACGCGTCGGAGAATAGAGAAGTTTTACAA
Organism: Pocillopora damicornis; assembly: GCF_964200805.1. Taxonomy (NCBI): domain Eukaryota; kingdom Metazoa; phylum Cnidaria; class Anthozoa; order Scleractinia; family Pocilloporidae; genus Pocillopora; species Pocillopora damicornis. The sequence goes on from NC_142677.1 coordinate 23,224,917, forward strand.
GTACTGTTCGCAGAGTGCTGCTCACCAGTTTAGTTTTAAATACAATTTTAAAAAAATTAGTTTCGATAGCTGAGGCCAGTTTTTCCATGTAAGTCGTCTGGATATACCTTTCGCGGAGACGCCCACACAACATTATTTAAACTTTTGGAACTCTTTAACTAATTTTGTTATGTCAGCTTCGAGTTTGAATTCCTTCAGAACTCGATTACTGAATTATCCCTGTACATAGTTTTGTTTTGTTATCTGGAAATGAGATTTATTCAGATTTTAATTTTTGTTCATTGTTTAGTTGTTTCTCTTGCTTCTTTCTTATACAAAACGTATAGTTATTTATATTAGCCTTGGAGAGAAGTTTTTATATGGGAATTCAGTTTCCCCCATATTGCTTTCCTTTACCTACTGTACTTTTATATGGTAATTAAGATTTAATGAAAATTACTTGGTTATTATTAGTAATTAATTATTGTTGTGATTTTTACTAGTGGTTATTCTATTAGTAGGATTTTGTACAGTGGTAAAAAGTATTATTAAACTTGTTAAACTTTCACCTGCCGTTCGGTTCGGACGTTAAGTTTTCATCCCGAGTGTATTTGTTAAATTGAATAGGAAAAAAAAAACACTTTTAACGGAAAACAGAATTATTTTAACGTCTGGATCTTTTATAAAAAGGTCTCCTAAACGAGTGGCCTTGATTATAAATATTTAAGCATGGTAAACGCATTAGCCTCAACTTGGCTGTTTCTCGAAGCTCAGTGTTTTCCTACTCGCCTTTTTCCACGTGAAATTTGGCGATTGAATTTACATAATAAACACTAAAAGAACTACAGCTGATGGAAATTTTGAATTTCTTATCTTAGACTGTGGAAACAAACTTATTAATGACTCAAAAAATATACAAATCGAGAACAAAATTTTTGTAGAGTTGCTTGGCTTTTCATTTTTCCGGAATCGAAAGTCGATATTACAAAATTCAAGTGAAAAGCAAGCCAACTGTGATTAATGCCTTAAACAAGGCAAGACACTTTTTTTTCGTCATACAACAAGTTACATATCGTAAATATCATTCTTCTTGATGCCTTTCCCGATGCCTCCTTTCGTTAATATAGCAGCAAAAATATTGTTCCAGTCAAAGCGTTTGGAAAATTGCCGAACTTTTTAATTAGCGAAGTATAACTTGGTAACATTTTGGCTTTACAACACGATTGTTTTCTGCAAGTTACAAAACGTAAATATAATTCTTCTTGGTGCTTTTCCGAATGCCACTGATGCCTTTTCCGATGCCTCCATTGTTTATTACAGCAGTAAAAGATATATGGACAATCAACACTTTTGAAGAATTGCTTAACATGTTATTTAGCGAAGTTTACTGTTAACATTTTGGCTTTACAAACCCTATTGTTTTCTGCAACTACAACTGATATGTCTCTATATGAAGTATTAAAGTTGTTTCCCCGCTGACCACTTGTATTTCGGTCATTTCATGAGGAGACGCAAATCGTCTGCACTGTAAGTACATATCATCCGATCTCACAATTTACGAAAACTTCATTATTCTTGTGAAAAATGATAGCCGTCTTATTGAAACTTGATGACAAGTATAAGCCGGCAAAGAAAACAGTGCAAAAGCAATTATCTGTCACATCGATGTCAGCAGCAACAGGATTATGACACCTTACAGGAGAGCTGCCTGGAGCGTTCAAAAAGTCCCATACATTTTCTTAGACTAAAAGTCTAAGAAAATGTAGGGGACTCTTCGGGATACTTACAGTACAGACGATTTGCGTCCCCTCATGCTTCCCCTGCTCCTCGCCCGTGATGTAGTAACTCCCGCAAATAATCGTGAAAGATGATAACGGAAAAGCGGTTGCGTGACGCTCGGTAAGTTGTAAGATGACATGTCATCACTTATCAGACGAAAAAACAGTATAAATTCTGAGTCTGCATTTTGTACCCAGTCTGCAGTCTGCATTTTGTACCCAGTCTGCAGTCTGCATTTGTACCTAGTCTGCATTTTGTACCCGGTGTGCAGTCTGCAGTCTGCAGTCTGCATTTTGTACTGACCAGATTGGTATTGCTGTTTTTGTTCGAGCGAACATTAAGTCCGGACCAAAATATTGGAGCTCGAAAAAAAAAATTTAGTGAGATTATCTTGGCCGCTATGATTGATGTGTAGACTGTATGTTGTAGAGCTCCCGAGGAAAAGCACAATGATAGAGCAATGATAGCTTTGTACCAACTGAAGACGAATGCGAATGCGCGGCTTACCAATATGGCTGCCTCCGATGCCCTTCCGCGTGGTCACAGCGTCTGCTGAAATGAACCCGCTACGGGTCCCTTAGGTGTGAACATTTCGGTTTCCCGTTTTGAGTTACACTTTTAGAACTTCGGAAATGTAATTTGAAGTTATTATTTTTATTAAACCATACAAACATTTTATTTCTTTCCACGTGAGTTTCTGAGCTTCATAGAAATTAATTTTGACTTTTACTATGGGGGGAAGGGGTAGCATGCGAGATTACTTCCGTTCACGGTCCACAATGGAACTTCCATCAACGGAATACAACTTCCGTCCACAGTCGACAACTTCCGTCAATATCTGCTCCACCACAATACCTCATTCATTGCTTTCAGCATGAATGAGCTAAAAACTAATGCCTTCAAAATTCCCGCCAAAAATTTTCACATTTCACTGGTCATGTTAAACAGAAAAGCTAATTTGTAAAAGTATAGTTTACGTACAGTGTTTTACGCTGGAAGCACGCCTAATAGCTAACATTTGCAGTTGCTTGCTGGTTTTTCCAGGTTTATCGTAAATAAATTCTACTCTGCTACTAGCGACTGATTCCAATATTTCCGCTGGTGAATAAAAGAAGACGGCATTTACCTTTTTGTCGAACGCAAATATTTCACGAGTCTCTGAAGTAGTGTGTTCATGCCTGAAGCGCGTTGACTCGAACACATTTTGACAGTTAATTGTGCAAAGGATTTAATGGCTGAGAATCTCAGATGCTCAAATGCACTCAATTGTAACATGTAAGGGTCACTTACCGCGATAAAAAGAGTCCCGTGGATTTGACTGAAAACCCACACAAGTACGAATTGCGAGCCTAATTTTTAGCTTTGCACTCACGTTACAAGAGAATACACTCGTTTTCTGCCAGTCAGAAGCGCCTAATTCTTTTTTCCCTATACATTTTTAGGCTCCTACCAACATTGTTCCTTGTGCTGATGACTTCACGTGTACCAACGGCTGCTGCAAGAACAATCCGTGTCTTAATGGAGGAACCTGTACTGAGATCTGTCAACCCACAAGTGTTCGGTACAACTGTTCCTGTCCTGTACCGTTTGTTGGAAAACGATGCGAGATTCAGCAGAAAAGAAGCTGTCAGGATTTCAAAGCAGCCGGGTCCACCGCCTCCGGATTGTACACAGTTAACGATGACAATAATCAAACCTTCCAGGTGTTCTGTGATTTTGACTCAGAGCCTGGGTTCGCTTGGAACCTGATTGAGTCCTTTAGTTTATCCAACAAAGATCGTTTTCAGGTATATGATTTCTCTTTAAATCTTTTATAAATACATATTAGACGAGCGTATGACGAAAGCTTCCTCAGTGGAAAAATGTGAAATACATTCAGTTTCATGTTGCTTCCATGAGTTTTGTTTCATAAGCGACAGTTTTGACAACGATCGTAACTTCCTCACCAATTCTACTTCCTCTACAGCAGGACATCGTGTTTTACGATGAATACCCAGCCATCAGCGGTGATGCCCCAAATTGGCAGGCCTACCTCATCAAACGACCCTACCTCCTTTGGCTTGGAAATCACTCGACTCACTGGAGAGCTACTTGCCGATACAACACAGATGGCACCGTATACACAGATTACCTGAGAGCCTCGCTTGAAGACTTTGACATCATTACAGACGTACCTACCGCGGTGGACACCTGTCGACCTTACGAATACGTCAACATCCGGGTAAATGAGTGTGTGAATTGCACTGCATTAACAGGGTATAAAAAAGGGATTTTTCCATTGCATATCGACTCTTATTTTATCCATCGGTCCTGCGATTTCGACGCAAGCAAGACGGCCGTAGTAAGCGAGGACAACTTTGGAATGTACGATTCTACAAATCCCAAATTCCGTTGTACCTCAAACTCGAATGATACGACTCAGTTCTGGATCGGAGGCAAATAATACGCTGACTAAACAACACAGTTTTGTAGATCCAATGGTGATTTATCAGTTGGTATTTGACAATTAATAAGACTGGGCATGAAACTAATGGACTATCTGACAAAGCTGGTGTCATTTTGCTAGTTAACACATTTTTTCAAGGTAAACTTTCTAGCAATATTAGCAAAGAAGTGAGACAAAAATTTCGTAGATGTTCCAAAATTCTGCCGACAATTTATCGATCCTGGATAAACCATTATTTATCTTACGGCATCAATGTATGGGGCCAAGCTGCAAAGACTAATTTTAAGGAAGCAGTCATAATCTATCATCGAAGGGGGAGGGCGGCTGAACATTCTCAGGGGGGGGGGGGTCATTCGTTACCGACAGAGTATAAAGGGGGGGAATCTAGAAAATTTACAGCCAAGTGAGGACCAATGAGGTGGATGATAGGATTTCTTTTTGGTGGGATCAGGTAAATTTTACCGTGACACAACCAAAATCTTTCCACGCCCCCTACCCCCAGCAATAGAAAATGACCTATCCCCAATTAAGTTCTGCGGTTTTATAAAAGCTTGCCCTTCGTTTCAAATACTCCGCACCTTAAAGGTCCAGTCCTCTTTTTGTCTCGTCCAATACTGCTCCAGTACATATGCTTTATTTTAAATCCATTTCAGCTCCTGTTCCAGTTCTAATGTATGGCATTTTTAGCATGTTAACTCAATGCAATATTTCTAATCTTTAGAAATGAGATATATAATTATCATACAAGATTTTCTTCAGCCGGCAATTATTATGTAAAACATTCAAGATCTAACCAACAAATTAAGTGGTTTTCAAGACTAAAGAGCAAAATAAGACACAACATCCCTCAAGAACTACGAAAAGTACCAAAGTACTGTATGTATTTATGGAAAAAAATTCAAATCAACTTTTTCAAGTTTTAATGGAAGAGGACGAATACGTTGGCTTACCTACTCTTCTCAATTTTCAAAAGGTTTGAAAAGTAAATCAATTGTTCATCACGTGCGTTTAAAAAAAAATTGTAAATTTTACAAGCCTCGCGATTTCATTCAGGTTTCCTCGCCTTACAGATTTTCGTGTTTAACTTAGCTTATTATACTTCCTTGTTAATTTTCATTGTAGTGTAGCAAATAAATACACGGAAAAATTATGTACAATCGCACCTGTATTGAGCGGCACCGTATTAAGCAGTCACTCTGTATGTTATGCGGGCTTTTGGCGAAATTATCTCCCCTTAAACAACGTAATGTTCCTCTGTCACCTCTATTGAGCGGTCGTGCTTATCCTTTACTAAGTCCCAACGGTCTGCTTTTATTGTCTTAGACCTCTATTGAACGGTCAGTTCTGGCAGAACCACTCAGAAAAAACTGAGAACAAGCTTTCAGAAGTATATTTAATCCATGTTTATCTCCCGAAATCATTGCTAGCAGTATTTTTTAGCTTGTTTTTGTACGTTGAGTGGTCCATTATGGCATAAATTAGCGTTTTTCTACCGTTATTTACAATACCCCTATTCTGTGGAACCTGTATTTAGCGTCAACCTGTAGTAAGCGGTCATTCGAGATCGAGAATCCTGATCGATGTCTGCATATATCTTATGCTGAAGTTGGGGTCTGGTTCCGTTGGAGACGGTTATCACTGAACTATTTTTCGTAGAGGTAATACACGAAGGCGACCAAATGCAACCATTTTTGGTGAGAGCATTCCGGAAAAATTGTAAAAGCAATTGCTTCTAGCAGCAATCGTATGTATCATTACCGGCCGCACAACTGGACACTGATCTCCGTCCGAGTGTTTTTAACTGCCGTGGAAGGCTTACCGCTGCTTCTCCGGCACCCTCCTATATTGGTGTCAGAGTTGATTTCGGGCTTAAGTTTTCTAATCTTTAGTGCTTCGAGGAGGCGAAGGTCATTCTGGTTGTTGACTGATGTCAAGTATTATTTTCGCGTTTTTGGCGATCCCTCATCGTTTTTGATGATCCCAGCATCCAACGCTTCATCTACATCTACATTTATTGAGTTGGTAAAATCTTGTTAGGAGGGTCTGAATGGGGGGATCCACTTGTCAGTTGCCGGTTAAAATTCAGTCACTTTGTCGGTAGTCAGTTAAAATTTTCGATCTTTGTCGGTTGTTGGTAAATCTCAGTTAATAATTAAAAATACATGTTAATTATTAATTTTTGTGGTAAAATTCACCTAGTTTCAAGACTTTGAGTCCCATATAACGGGTGAAACTTGTAACTTGAAAGATTGCATCATTTGATTGCCTATAAACTTCATTAACTCTGGTTTAGCTTTTGCATATTTATCCCAGCTTCTCAGCCCCAGTATCCTCTCGAAGTAATGATACTGTTGCAAGCGTCATAAATACAAATTTCATTTACTACTTACTGCCACAAGTCGAGACGCACAAATGCACGAACAGCTCTGCCGGATCGGGTAATAGATGTTCTTCATTTTCGGTGTCTTTGTCATCAGAATCTGTCTCATATTCATCAATTTGTACCTCTCTGTGATCCTCGAACATCTCAGAAACTTCCCCATCGTCCACAAATTGTATGCTGACAACTGGTTGTGGTACGGAATTCGATCTAATGATATCGATTTCCACAGGGAATCGTAGTCTCTCTTCAGACTCGTCAGACTTTAACTTTTGTTGTCTCACTCCTAGCCGTCCGATGGCGTACTGATCTGTAGCTGTGTAATCATTCTTTCATCTGCTCCTCTATACCTGGTGTTATTCCTTCACTTGGCAAAGGTGCCATCATTGCAACCGCTGAAAGGGGTACGGCAGATTGAGGGACAGGATAGTGCGACCTGTCATGCGTATAGTACTTTGATGCCCATCTGGATGTACGCTTTACAGACTCATTCACGATTGTACCAAAATCCTAGGCATACTGGAAAACCGTAAATGTCTCATGCTTGAAGTGTGAGACAGCATGCAGGTTTTCAACTTGTGTTGTCAGCAGCGTTTCCAGCAGTGTGTCGTCCGCAAATTCTAGATTGACGTCGATCACGTTCATATACAGTCGGTCCATCCCTTTTTTCAACAAAGAAACAGACACTTGAGTGTTCTGTGATCATCACCTTTAGTTGCTTCTTAATGTCATACATCACTTACTTGCTTTGAAATAGCTGACTTTTCCACTAACTGTCCTGTTAGTGTGACGACAAGCGTAGCTTCTTAAACAAATGCCATATTCAAATTTGAACTTCGCTTAGAGCAACACTGCCATTCAGATCCTTAAGAGCTGAAAAAAATAAGAATAAAAAATAAGTAAGTATAGATATATTTCTAACTCCTAGCAGTTTCTTTTCCTGTTTCTCGACACAGTTAACCCCTCAAATAGGGGAATACTAACTGGGAGATTCACACTTAGCCACATACATATTTTATCTCGTGCAAGCTCATACAAAAGGGGGCAGAACAATTATACAATAACAATCCAATCTTGAGCCGGTTTAAGGAGAAACAGCCAAATATACAAAATATAACAGCCAAATATACAAAATAGGTATTTTTGACATTATTTTTTCGTCGGGCAAACAAGGCAGTCTTTGTTGAATAAACAGCACGGGGTGGTTGGACATGTAAGATTTAAGAAATTTTTCTTTCAAAATTTCTACAGAAAACTGAGTAGTTTCACGCCAGGTTATCCAAAAGATTTATTTTTAGCTGCTCATCTTCTATTTTGATAAATTCTTAACTTCAATCTACCCGGTGCCATTAACGCGACTGTTAACCTGAAGCCGCAATAATCAATACAATATGGCATTATCTGCTTTAATTATAAATGCGATAAACAATTGCAACAAATTGTCAACTTAGAAAATTTTTGTATTTTAACAACCGAAGTCAAATACAACGATTTGCAGGCTAAACAGTTACTGCTGTTAAGTTATTCATTACACATAAATACAGATGGAAGCTTATATTTAAACCACTTTACTGACTAATATTACTTAGCAGGTTAAAAAAACAACAACAACAAATGAAGAAAATAGAACGAGTAGAGAACAACATAAATATTTAATCTTACAACTTAACTACAGAACTACTACAGTGATGCAACCATCACACTCCGCTAGACATGTTTCAAAACTATTCAGACTAATAGAGCGCTCTACGACTTACCGTTGAGCTCACTGCTACCTTCATCAGATATTAAATTTGGCAGTCCTAGTTGCCACTGCCCATCTGTTACTATAGAAAAGTTCTCGTATTTAACTGTGGACAATTTTGCCCGGCGAAAGAGCTTCAGCGAGAAACCACTCATTCCAAACTGAAGAGCTTGCTCCTTCAATCCCAACAATTCTGTTAGATGTTTTTTAAATTCGAATACTCTTGTGTGTTTATCTTTTTCGACCGGAACCCGTCTACGGTGGCGTTTGATTGCGACTTCTTCGCCTTTTCGGAAAAAAACTCACACTCACTTTTATGATTCCTCTCATGGCTGACGTGGCTGGACCGTATGAACAAACAACGTGGTTGAAATATTACTGCGGGACGTTTCGTGGGCTCGAGTACCGGAAATTGTTCTGCAAAATGATCCCGCGCTCTTCCGGCCAAAAAGCAAGAAGATGACAGGAAATTTTATAGTGACCTTTGATGTGGTTACTTCTTAAACTAGAAAAAATACAAAATGCTCTTCTGATTTCATCTTTCTGAAAACAAATATCGATAATGTCGGCCCATGTCGGTAGTCGGTTAATTTTTTTTCTGTCGGTAGTCGGTAATTTTTTTCTCGTTTAGTCGGTAGTCGGTAGTATTTTTCGCCCTTTGTCGCTAGTCGGTTAGCCCCATTCACACCCTCTACTATCTTTTCAGCTTAAAATGGTTAAAATCTAAGATTTATTGAGCTACTTATATAAAACGGTCGGAGTTTGCTCAATGAACTAA
>NC_142677.1:24029022-24059022 GCF_964200805.1 Pocillopora damicornis
GACAACATTTCCTTGTAATTTAAACTGCTTTCCCCTAGGAGCTTGCATTAGCTTTTGAAAAGCAATTCTTGGGGCTAACAACCTCCACTCTAACTCATTTAGATCTAAGAATGCTGGCTTTTCTGGAAATTGCATACCATTTACAACAGCACATGGCGGTATTCTGTTTTTAACTAGGTAATCATAGCATGTTCTACAAACCCATTCAATGTCATTGACACTCACTTTATTGCAAAGATACTTGACAATATCAGGATTGGAGCATTTGAGTTTTTCTGCACTTAATACACTATGTCTATACCATAACTGATCACAGCAAGTACATATGTACACTGAACCTTGAGAGACCACTTCATGAAACTGTGAGATAAAATACTGAATATTTTTAGTTGAGGTAGCTCTGTAACTTTTCATGTAAGCATTATTTTTAGCCTTCTGTTTAGCCGATGCAGTAGTTGTTCTATACTGCTTCATGTACTCATTGTTCTTTCTCTTATTTTCTGGATCAGATGCTCTGTACTGCTTCATATACTCACTATGCTTTCTCTTATTTTCTGGATTAGATGATCTATATTGCTTCATATACTCACTGTGCTTTCTTTTGTTTTCTGGATTAGATGATCTATACTGTTTTCTGTATGCGATTTGCTTTTCATTTTCTTCAATAGATGCTATTGAAGCTCTGTATTCTCTCATATAATTAGCATTTTGTTCTCTTGTTTTGCGCTTTTTGGTTTTAGTTGTTGAGGCCTGTTCATGGAACATATTTTCATATACAGAATCATGAATATTGCCAAGGTCTTCATCTCTGTTAATATTTTCTGGCATTCTAGAATTTTTAGGCCTTGACACAGTATCATTGCTCTTTCTTTTGCATTTATTTGTACTATCGCTTGAATTAAGGTATGTCTTTTGACTGTTAACCTGATTTGTACTTGATTCAGATAAAGCTGGGAAGGTTGATATATAATGCAGCTCATCAATGTGCCCTATATAAATACATCTAGAATTTTGAGTCAAACTTGTTGCTTCAACCAAGGTCATTTCTGTAAAATTTGGATTAGATTCAATGATATGAATCCGTAAATTCATAGAATCTGCTACTGCTTGTATAATAATATGATCTGCCCATGTTCCTGGCTGAGACATGTTGGATATATATTGCGACCAAGATGAATCTAACACACTTTCAATAAATCGTTCTGGATTATCTCTCATGTACTGAATACCTGCAGATCTAATTTCCAAGTGGTGATGTGAATCACCATATAACTGATGTGATACTGATTTAAAGAAACAATCCCCTCCTCCACCTACATCCAATTGATTTAAACCATGCCTAAGAAGTCTATAGTTGAGCAAGAAATTCGACCTGTCATTTGTTGTTGCTTGAGACAAAGTGCTAACATCTGTCACTGGACCAGGGTTTAATTCAACATCTCCAGATAGTAAAATATTTTTTCCTGACTCATTGTATACAGCCACTGTTGATTTCTTAATCTTGGTAAAATAACTGCTGTAAAAACAGTCTAGCCTTTGAATATACCTCATGTTCCACTGCTTATAATTTGAAGCAATGTTGTGCAAAACAGACGAGACAGGAAATGACTTCGTGAACAATTTTTTGTGCTTTTTCCTTAGTTTTCTGCATTTCATTAAACGCAAAAGTTTTGTCAGTGAAATCCTAGATGGCTCTCTATCTCTGGATCTGCGACCCATCATTCGTAAAGGCTGTCGAAAATTTCTATATTGTCGACGTAAATCAGGTTTCCTGAAGAGGTTTACCTTGGCTGGCCCATCAGTTACACTCACTTCACTAAAAGATGAATTTCGCTTATCGTGTGAATCACAACCAATAATCTTAACTGTATTTTCATAGTCAGAATCAGAGACAGTTCTCTCCAACCCCTGTTTACAAAACAATTCGAATTGCTGAAGCAAAGACGTTTGTTTAGCTTGTGAATGATCAGATGCTGCGCCCCGAAAGGCGATTTTTCTTTCCACAAGGAAGTTATTAGTTCCCAAGAGGGAATTGCTTGTGTCTCGAAAGACATGTTTACTTCCCATAAGGGAGTTATTTGTGTCCAAATGGACATTGTTTGTTCCCAAAAGGGAATTATTTTCATCTTGAGAAATTAGACTCACAACGAAATGCCATACACGGAGCAACAGAAGCTGCTGTTGGGCTACACGAGTCAGTCTGCCATCACGATTGCCAAACAAACACTTTGATTCAGGAATCGCTACTTTGTTTGAAAACTTGCAGAAATCGTCAAAAATCTTAGACGAAGTTTTAGCAGCAAACAACGGAAACAATGTTCGAGAGCTCTGTCTTGTTCCTAGAGTTAAATAGTACAAAACCATCGCTAATATATGACAACTTACCTCAGAATCCACCGCCGCCCAGAAACAGATCAGAAAACGTTGCTTCGACGTTCACCATGTGCTCATGTGATATGCGAAGAAATATCGACTGTGAAATCTCAACCTCGTTCTCAGGACCATTATCAAACGCTTGTCACAAGCATACTTCGAACATGTCAATAAACCATCGACTAAGGAGTCGGCGTCCCATCGGCATTACTTCGGCTTTCCGAACTACGCAAACATACTTCGGACATGTCAATAAACCATCGACTGAGGAGTCCGCGTCCCATCGGCATTACTTCGACTTTCTGAATTACGTACTCACTCACTTACTTACAACACGCTGACAATACCGTTTAGCTTCTATGAAGCTGAAACCATAAAAACTGGGAAATATCCAAGGATAGACCTCATAACAATCCCCAATTATCAAACTTTACCTCTACCATGATAAAAGTATTCATTAAAAAATCAATTAAGATGAGAGTTTAGCTATTGTTACAAAAGATGGGACATGTTTGGTGTTTGGTCATGGAGTAGCATCATAGCACAACGAAAAGTAAGCCATTTGTAACCATTTTACCCACATGTTACAAAAACAATTAAAGTATAATAAACACAAAAGCCCCTGATTGGCATGAAAATATGCTTGTATATTTGTCCTTGCATATTTGTCCTTATAATCTGTCCCATTTGTGCCAAATGGAGGCTTTTGTTTGTACACTGTACCTCATCAGAATCATTGCTCTTTGGAGATCGTATGGGAGAATGGACTTTGCCATGATCATAACCAGCAATGGTGGATGACCCAGATGCTGACAAATTCACAGTTGACTTCTTTGGTTCATTATCATCCTCTTGTTCCTGCTTCTGCTTTTTCCTTTCCAACTTTTCAAGGCCTTCCCTTATCCACAAGGGTAAAGCTTTTTTCTTCACATCTACAAGAGATGAAGCAAATGTGAACTCAGTAAGCTACAAAGCTACAGGTTGTCTCAACACTGCACTGTACAAAATATTTACATAGACATGCTTGGAATGGTTTCTTTTTCTCCATTGGCTTTGAAGTTGGCCATGTTCACCAATTCACATGACATTCTCTAACAACACTGCAACCTTTAACCATAAAGCAGAGAAATGTACAAATGTAAAGCACCACATTTGATGGTGGGTCAAATTTGAGATCTGTCTTGCAACTAATTCTGGTGCCATTCAAACCAAATAAATGAGGTTTACTTACCAGATAGTCCAGCACTTATATCAGGCAAAGAATCAACTGAAGGATGGCTTTTAGGTTTGGCATGTTCATGTGCAAACCTGGGATGATGCCGTTCCATTTCAAAAGACTGCTGATGATAATAATGACTATCAAATTGAGGTTGGTAATCATAAACCTGTGCCCCTGGGAGGAGTGGGGCTTGATGGCCATAATCAAGACTCTGTCCATGCCCATAGTCAATGGGCTGGACTGCTGCATGGCTGTACTGCTGAGGAGGGGGTCGATCAAACCCATGATTATGATCAAAGGTTTGCATTCCAGGGAGCACAGGTGCCACAGGCTGGTGATTGTAATCTTGAGTAATGACTGGCTTGCGCTCTTCTTTATGATCAAAAAGAGGCTTGCTGTTTTCTTCAAACTTGGTAACACTGGTTCCCACAGTCCCATCATCCATGGCCACTGTTTCAATATTATCAATAGCAGGTTGGCTTTCAACATTGGCTGCATCTGACCACCCTGGTGGTGGTGGGTCTGGGGCTTCCTCTGGAGGGAGGGGTGGGGCATCAGACCCTTGGTGATACTGATGATTGTCAACCAACATTTGTGGCTGCTGCTGTCCAACTTGATAACCACCATACCCTGGCTGTTGATGCATCTGAGCATGGCCTGCCTGTGATGGTGGCTGCTGCTGGTAGTACTGTGCCATCTGTTCCTGTGCCATTCGTTGTTGAGCCCATAAAGCTGCTTTAGCAGCCCAGTCTTGGCTCGCATCTGAAAGTGAAAATATGTTGGCTCTCTTATCTTAGGCTAACAAACAACATGTCTTCAAATTCTCAGAGATCATACTCACAATTCCAATATGTCCAAATGTTACCACAAATAATTTAGCCACCAAATAAGAATTGCAAGAACACTGCATCAAAGCAGGCTATATTTAATTTTTTACACTACCACTGCTAGTTCTTAATGAAATGTGTTTTGTTACAATGTCTATTTAAAAAAATTTAGCATATCAAATCAAAAGTGGAAATCCAAACTTAGGATTAAAACACCAAGTTTCCACTCTCTCTTGGAAGATTGCGCACCAGGCTGAAGGTGAATTGAAGCCAAGCAGTACTGCGCATTCCCACTTACTCTACAGCCTTTAATTGTGATGCTTACCTGCAGATTGAGTTTGATACTGGTAGTTGTAAGACATTTGCCACCATTGCTGGGCATTTGCAGATGCCTGTTGATGTCCGCCTGCCCACATCCTCAAAACTACAAGGGCCTAGCTAATCATGGAAGATTTCAAAATCATGTCTGACGTTGACAAACCCCAACAAGTCTCCAAAAACAAATGAGCTTTAAAAAAATTACATTTAATGTGGATTGTAATGATCACATATCGCGTAAAAAAGACATATTACACAAAATGTGTGAACAGTTACATGTATCAAATGCAAAAATTGCACAATTTCATTATCATTTTCACACGGCACTTCAAGGCTAAATTCCCTAAATTCTACTTCTACGGATTCAAACAGTGAAGTCCGAATCATCTAATTGCATACAAGCTCACTAATTAACCGCAATAACATCAACACTTGCCGCTATAGTAAAGTACATGACAATGCGGCGCTTCCACCATTACGAATGCTGGTAATCGCGAAGACAAGAAATACAAGATGCGATAGCTCTGTGATCACCTTCAACGCATTCTATCGAACAATGACTGTTTCTAGTTTTTCAATTCTAGATTGTATCGTTCGAAAATAAAGATGTAAAGCGGTCAAGCTAGTCCACAGTTCATCAATTCGACCTCCATTATTTGAAGACTCGGCATTCCCGATCGCTTTACAGAGCAATCGTTCCTACCTGTGTATTCACTGATCCAACACAAAATGATTCTGTCACCTATTCCTTGATGATAAAACCCAAATAATGTCGCAAGAGTACTCTGGAGAGCTTAAAAGAACTGAATATTTCACATGACAACAACTCGCCATGCGAGGAAATCAAATGCAATACGTCTCAGAGGGGGCTCAATTGATTGAATGATTTGACCGTGGAGCATTATGGATACGTTGAAACCCGACCCAAGCCGCTTTTGCATAAGTAACCAACACAGCAGGGATAGTATTTTGCGAAATTGGAGACCTAAAAGGCTCTTAAAATTTCCTGATTCACGGGCAGATTCTTTTTTCAGTAGCCAAAAAGCCAACTGATCTATTCACTCATTAGCAACAATGATCACTAGCAATGGACACTTCTTTTCTCTAGGAATTTGGTTTGTCTCTTAATCAGCGAGTTAAATGCTTCGAGTTTAGTGAGTTTTATCGAGTTTTACTTAAAACAGATTGTTTAGAATGCCTGCGCGAGGAAACCAGGTAGTTTTATTGGCGCTCTCTTCGAGGGAGTGCTTCACGCGCAACGCGTGGAATCGCGTGTATAGATATATAGAGCGATCCATTTTCTTCACAAGGGTTCGCTCATAAAACCAAGAGAAAAATCGAGCTGTAGAAAGTTTAGAATGTGCTTTCGGGAGACATCGTCCCCGTGAAGCATTAAACAAAGGAAGCGCACGTGTAACACCTAACCCTAAAACGGGCGCCAAAGTCTGATTTCAATTCAGTCTCATTGGTAAATACGCATTACGTCGTACTATTTCTGCTCAGTATTTTAAAAATTGATCTCTAATAGCTCACAGGAGTGCGTGAAGAAATCGGGCGCATGATCTGCAATACGAGAAAACATGATCAGACAGGGATGGACGACGACTGAAGTCAGAACTGAGAAGGTTAGTGATTATAGCGATGGTTGCGTTTGATTTAGGTTGATAATCAGTGATTTATAGCTGAATGCAAAAAATCTGATGTTAAGTTATGTTTTGATTCTTTTAATTTCATTTTAACATTATGTATTGGATACCCTTGAAAAACTATAGAGAGGCAAACCGAACCGATTAATTTACTCTGCGAAATACGAGTTTCCAGTGACTGATCACGGAATTTTGTTAAATAGTCCTGAGATGGAATGTTTACAGTTTCATTAAAACAAATCTCCTAGTTTCTTAATTCCAAATTCTTATGTCTCAGTTCTTTCTCGTACCATTAGATAGTCATTTCAGCGAAAGCTTCCAAATGCTTCTTAACCGTATTATCTAAATACGAGCACTACTCTTCAAAAGTATTAATGGGGATAAGTTTCTAAAGAAACCGTGGCGCTGCGCCGGTGGATTTATTTTGGTTTGGATTTATTACCTGAGTTTATAATATAGATTGCCCACCGTTTAGAGATTATAAAGCTGACATTTCGAGTGTTGACGCTTCGTTGGAGCGAATGATAGAACTAAAATACAATCGGACTTCAACTTCAATTGAATTGTTAAAATGAGAAGGGGAATTGCAAGTGACGAAGCACTTTCAGCGGACTTTTCGCGTTGTTTTTCATATTTTTCAGTATTGAAAGACAAAACCTCTTTTTTTTCTTTCAACTTGCTTAGCACTCAGACCTCACAACCAAATCAGTTTGTAAAAGACTTGAACATGTTTCTTTCGCAAGAAGCATATTTTAATTTATGAATGTCAATTGACAAGAGACTCTAATGCTTTACTCAATAGAAGTATTGTCAGCTTAGGGACACTTGTTTACAGAGGGTTTCATCTACTTGTTATGGCGGTGTATTTCTGTCATTGTCACGTTTTGTAATCGCGGAAGACACCAAGACCACCAGACAGCTGGCAAACATTGAAAAGTTGCTTACTCTAGGTCATCACTGCATGACAATAAAAATGTTTAAATTCCGAGTCTCTGGCGTCAGTTATGCAAGCAAAATTTCATAAACCGTCTACTTTTGTGATCTCTGTTTATCTGTTTTGTTGCGCGCATTGTAAATTGTCTGAGGCAAATTACAGAAGTGCGAACTTTCGAATAAGGTTGTAAAAAATTCACTATCAACTAACGAGCCACTTCTTCAGTTTATCGAGAAAGTTTCGAATGCCTTATTTAATGCAGTTTTATAATGTATGTATTAATATGTCAAAGATATTGTCACTAAGACTAGCACACACTGCATCTATGTGGACGCTGCTTGACTTTATTCAAGAGGAACTAACAACTTTCACTGAAGCCCAATATGAAGCAATGCTTTCTCTTTCGGCGTCTCGAGAAATTCAGGCCGATTTACAAATTAAAATCAAAACACTGGAAAATTTCAGCCTTTCTTTTAAAACAGACAAACGTCAATTTTAAAGTAATTTTGTATTTTTATATTTATTTCAAATTTCTTTCTTTTTTCGTTTGGTTTAAAAGCCCACCAAAAATTTCAAAACGCGCCTTTAAAAAAATATTGTCAATTATAATCAATTTCATCCTTAACCTCTCTGATATCTAAAATCTGCTATTTCCAACGATGGATAGTAATGCCAAATTGTAATCGTAGTTTTGATGCCCTTTTTTCACTTGCAAACCGTGCTTGTTTATGGACGAATCTACCGAAGTCGACACATTATCGAGTGATATTAAGATTTTCAGTTTTGCGAGACTACCAAGATTCGAAAGCGCCGCCCTGGATTTCATTGGGCCGAATTTCTATTTTCAGTTCTTGACTTTCCAGTGATAAAAAAAAACGAAGATCAAGGTGTAAATGAAATAATATTGAAAAACGTTTGTGACGAGACCGGCGAAAGGAGTACAATACTACCGAACTCAGTTCTGGAGGGTAGGACTTTTAAGTGCTCCTCGTTTGCCTGAAAGTGGAAGAGAGATTCATACCCACGTCTCTCCGTCATTATTCAATGATACAACTAGAACCAATTTACTCATGCGTCTAATCATTGCTGTTAGTGCAGCGAGGAGGGGTTAATGTAGTTTTTGCTGCCGATCTGCCACGGCGGCCTGGTTGTATTGTGCCTACCAAATCCAAATTAGGGCCGGTTATTTTACACGAGGTCTAACCCAAACTGCGTTTTTACGCAAGTAGTAGGCCTAGGAATTTCTCTATAAGAGGGTTGATTTAATGTAATAAATTCCCTTCCACTATTAGCTTTCGGTCCCCTTGACACTGTTCACAAAAATAAATGTTCAGATAAAAGGTTCGGCTAAATTGAAGATGGCAATTTTGTTAAGCAACAGTTAAACTTTGCCTAAATAACCGACCTTAATCCTCACTGAAAACTAATGCAGGACGGTTACAGCCTTGAGAGCGAACCTTACTCCTGAACAGAATCGGTTTCCAAAGAAGAATTGACGCTCTCTAGAATGGAAATCGCCATTAGGTGCAATTTTCCTCCACAACCGTACCATTTTAGCTGGAAAGGTGAAAGCGAAAACTTCAAAAAAAAGCCATTCAATCTGTGACATTTGCAATAGCTGAAATTATTTTTAAGAGCTAGAGAAGACAACTTTGAGCAATCCAAAGTGAAAAGCGTCTATCAACGTTCTTAACTGATGATTTCTATATTGGAAACTGTTACGAGTCGCTTCAGCACATACTCAGTCTATTATGTTATTTTTCATTCGGTGGAAGTCGCAGCCAAGTTTCATGAAATTCAGACTCAAGTGCCGTGTGCTACAGTGATGCAATTTCGGGCTGAGTTGGTGCGGCTGTTGACATCTCGTAGACAAAGTGCAAACATTCCCTTTCATACAAAAACCAAATCAGAAGGGAGACAGTGAAATTTAAGGGGATCAGGAATAGCGCAGAGGTTGGAGCGCTTACCTCCTATCTCTGAAACACGAGTTCAATTCCCAAACTGAACAGCGGCAAAAACCTTAGAATAAAATCGATTTGTTTGCCTGTTAGGCTAATATGCCTTGCAATAAACTCAACATTAGCATTACCTCGTAACACCTCACTGGGTGTTATCGACTCGCTATTTCCAGTTACCACACTGTTCTCGTAAGATCAACACCAAGGCAAGAGCACCACTTTTTCTTTCGTTTTTTATCGATATTTTTTCTGGCAATCCAAATTGTTCCCTTATGTCAGCTTTTAACAAAACAAAAGCATGGACAGACAGTGTCCTAAAATGTATTTTAATTTAACGGTTAAGTTTCTCAAGGGAATTGTCTCAATTCGGGTTCCATTACGCATCTTAGATTTAAATCTTCACTTTCCACACTCGTAAGCTTCAACTTTTTGTTTTCGTAAGAGAAGACACTTATCGTAATCATGGTACGATTTATTTGTCTTCTTGATCAACTTGCTGTTTTTAAGAAAACCACAAATTGTGGCACTACTTGACTCAATGATTTGAGAGTAAAGAAATATATCAGTTTTTCTTCTTCTTCTCGCTGTTCGTTACAAATTCGTGTTTTAAAAAGTTTTCTGGATGTTTTGTCTAGGTTTGTTGACACTTCATCTCAATTTGAGATTTGAGAGTAAACAATGACTCATACTCCAACCAACATGAAAATTCGCAGACTCTACCTAGTGTACGTGGCCAAGTTCAAGTCACTCAATAAAGAGCGCATCTGTCTGACAAAATTTAATCTCTGCGGCATCGAAGCTCCTCGCAAGAAAACCTCCTGACCTAGAGAGTCTAGAGATATCTGCTGCTGGAAAACACAAGTTTGCAAATTTCTTTGTAAGTATGCTTTTATCTCCTATAGGCAAACTTTTAAGATCTAAATTTGTTTTGACTTTCTTTCAGATCTGTTCAAAGAAAAGGCATTCCTCTCCGTAATGTTTCGATACCTCTCACTGTTCCTCCTCCAGTTTATTCTACTTCTGGTAAGGTTTAAGGCTTTTAGTTATCAAACACAACCGAATCATGATTTCCTTCGATTTATTGCCTTTTTATTTTCAAAGGGAGTCTGTAAACAATATCGATAGCTCGTTCAGACTATATAGTTATTACACAAGACAATTTTGTTACGCCATTTCTTCTTCATAATTTTAGAGACCTGAGTGAGTTAGTGTGTGTAACGAGATTTTGTAAACAGCAATTCATTCAGCCCTTTCAGATATGGACATCTGGTGTTTCATGAAAAATGTTCCTAGGTAATCTTCTACTTTTAAATTCAAAACAAATTACGGAAAAAGAGCTTCTAGGTTTAAAGTGAATGAATTGACAACATGTGCCACATGTTGTCAATTCATTCACTTTAAACCTAGAAGCTCTTTTTCCGTAATTTGTTTTGAATTTAAAAGTAGAAGATTACCTATGTAATATGGGGACCATACTAGTGTATGGGGACCGATTAAGTTAGGTGTTAATATAACATTCAAAGGATTTTCATACCCTAAAACAACTTACTCGTGTGAGAAACATGTTTTGCGAGGCTCTCTGGCGCAAGAAAAAACAAGTTTATTCGAAGTCTTAATATTTCTTTAAGTTTCCTCGAGCTCCCAGTATGGCTTTTGGTTTCGCACTTTACATTTACTAAGTACCATGTTCCTGCTCTAGGGTGATGGACTCGGTAAATCTGCGGTGAATACGCGGATGAAACGTGGCTTATCTTCCCACCACCGTCACTCGTCGAAGTTATCAATAAAAGACCTTGCTCTTGAGTTGGCAAAGAAACACGTAAGTAGTTTGAGTAAATAATTGTATCTTCTAAATGTATGGTTAATACCACCACTAAGAGATTATAAACTAACCTCCTGTTGCCACCCAAGTCTGTTACCACCAAAACAAACCGCCAATGTAAAGGTTCTGCCGCATAACGAAAATTGTTTATTTTTCTCTTTACAATTCTGGATTTTTGAAAATCTCTTTTGCCCGTACTGTATCATCAACTTAAGGTCCGATAGTAAACGTAAGTGTCACGACCATTTGCAAGAAAATTCCCGTCAGCAAACTAAAGAACTGTGTCACTAGGGTTTAGCGCATTACTAAGATGGCTTTTTCTGTTTGTAGTTACTCAAGATGATCCTTGATGAACAACATGACTTAGATAAAGCAAAAGAGAATGTTTACATCCTGGAAAGAGGTTTGTTAAAAATGTTAATCACTTGGGTTTTGGAGACTAGAATTAAATTGGTTTTAATTTGTTTTAACACAGCTACGAAGATTTACAGAAAATTTTGCAATTTCTTTTGCAGTTTTTGTCAAATGATATGCAAAGAATACAAAAGACAAATTGGATTAGAAAATGTATGAAAAATAATAAGAGTGTGATTGGAAAGTAAAAAATATATTCTAGAGATTTATGGAGGGCCTAAACGAAAATAAAACCATATTTGCAAAAAATCTCTGAATTGCGAAAACTATAAAAAAAAAAATTGCAAAAGCGATGACGAAAATCGAGAAATTCATCGTAGAGGGCAAAAAAAGACCCAAAAGAAATTCATGAAAATCGCAGATGCTCGCAGGAAACAAAATTTGAAAAGGAAATACACAAGAGTCGAATGTTTGCAAAACAAAAGAAAATTAAAGAAACATTGCTAGATTGCAGAAACCATGGAAAATTGTCTAAACGTGTGTCTACGTACGAACATCACCAAAAGGGTTAAGGGAGGCTCCAACTCCAGCAAAATTTACGCCAAAAAAATCACACAAAAAAACCGTTTAGTTTGAAAAAAAATGCAATAAAAACTAATGTTACTTCTGTAAAATCCAAGAACAGGCTCAGTTTAAGTGGTTGACTTAACACCCAAGAAGCGGAAGCTTTAATTGACATGGAACTGTAGAAAATCTCAAAATGTGCCGAGAATTAAGAACATTAAGTTAGAGGAAAAACAACACTGGTTTCTGCCGCATTACGAACTGACATAAGTATAGGTGATCAGAAGACTTTTTAATCAAATATTTCTATGAAAAGAAGGAAAATCTGATCAACTAATATTAAATTTTATCTTTGACTGAAACTTCTTCAGACAGGTGCACAAACATCAAATCTGTTGGAAAACCTATCACTCACAACACTCGGTATTATACACAAGGAGCTTGGATGAAAGACCCACTAGGAATCATGGGTGCTGAGACCATATTTACCATGGAAAATTATTACGCAAATGTCATCCAAGCGTTTGAAAACATGGAAAAGTTCAAGGCTGGTGTGGTTCACAAGACTTATTCTCTGCCTTATTACTTTGATGGAACTGGAGCAGTAGTGTACGGACCCTACCTCTACTACAACAGGTGAAATATTTCATGGTTTCCAGCTTTGCCTAACTTACAATTATAAAAGAGACTTCTGACTTGTTTTACAGATAGATAGATTCAAAACACGTGTTTTAAAGATAAATTTTTGTTTACAGGGGGGTTTCTTCTCATTATCATGAAAATTGAAACATTCAGCAGTATGAGAATTTAAGTAGAAATTGTTCATTTATCTTTGCCTGAATGTAGCGAAGCGTAATGAAACAAAAGATAAATGGTTTCTTGAATTCCCAAGCACGAGTGCATTTGTCGGCAGTGTGTTTTAAGTGCCGGCGTGAGATTATGGGAAAGAAGTGTGATATGTAAACTAGCAAGTATATATTCGCTGAACAGTAAACAAGTTTCATTGTGGATTTTTACAAGCGGACAGTTAAATTTTGTTCTTCTTTATTGTTTGGGTGGAATCCTGTAGTCCATCTCCTCGTAACGATTTTTGGTTGTGCTTTCCTGATGATTGACAGTCATTATAAGTGGTTTTGTTTATTCAATTTACTTTGGCCGCATCGAACGTGTAGAGTTTGTTTAATTTTTTGGTGTCTAAACAGTGTAAACAGTTGTTTTTGTCTTGTGATTAGTTGGTTAGTTCAATAAATGGGCTAAGAATTGTCTGCTTATCCCGCACCGCATTTCTGGTTGTCAGTTTTTTGGGTGCGGGGAATTCAAGAATTAGTCCCACCTGATAAATCATTTGTTATTTATCTTTGGATGACAGAGCCAACTCAGCTTATATCATCAAGTACAATCTTCTCACAGAGCGTATGGAGGCTCAAATTAGTTTAAGCGGCTTTTCAGCGCGAAAGAACCACTATCGATGGGGTGGATATAGTGGAATGGACTTAGCAGTTGACGAGCAAGGACTGTGGGCTCTTTGGGGAGATAATGGAAACAGCTATCGTTTGTACGCATCAAAAATAGATGTGCGTAAAAATACAGTCACCCACGCATGGAGCTTGAGTACAGGTAAGTATGCAACATGAAGCTATGTTAACAGAGACGAAACCATAAAATAAAAGAGGACGAGTTAATGAGGTGGGGATATTTTACGTAGATCTCAGTTAAGAGCGATTACAGAATAAGCGATAGAATGACTGACCCCACTCCAAGCACAGGGCAGCAACTGAATTAAGGACACTTAGTTGAAAAAGGCCCTAGCTTTCTAATTGAGCATAAAAGACACAAATAAATGAAATTAATCGTAAATGATCAATAAATGATGACAAAAAAGAAATTATCCTCACAGATGAGGAGCAAGTAAAGAAACTGTAGATAAAGAAGCTTAAAGTAAGTCAAGCCTTGACAGAACTCAAACCGTTGCCTTCCTAGTTGACTTTACACACACGTGAGCTATGGTATCTGATCACAAACAAAAGAAGTATTCTTTCCACAAGTCAGGAAATAAAGTAAGATATTAAGCCAATGCACATCTTTGCCAAATGAATTTTGTCGATTTTGTATTTAATTTTGAGTCTTCTTTTCCCCGCGCAGAGAGGATGTCCTATATGGGAAATGCTTTTGTGGCCTGTGGAGTGATTTACTGTATTGACGAATACAGCAGCAAAACCACTACCATCAACTTTGCTTATGACACCAAGACAGGGAAACAGTGGATTCCCAACATTAAGTTCACAAACCAGTATGGTTACAACTCCATGGTGGATTACAACCCCACAGAAAGAGTGCTGTACGCTTGGGACAACAAACGTCTTGTTACCTACCCTCTCACCTTTGAGGAACAGTAGATTGGTGCAAAATTTAAAAAGAGAATAATCCAAGTGATATGTGAAACTTTTTTATTAATTTACTGCTTTGTAGATGCACTTGCGAACGAAATAAGCTAACATTACAATTGGCATTTTTACATGTTGATTTAGTCTTACAGACACAAAACCTTAACTCAGCTGTTTTGTCTCCTGATAGCTCGAGCGCAGATCTTTTGATGGAAGATATTTTTCAACTTGCTTCAATCATTTCAGCTGCGATTGTAAGACTTTAATCAAGGGTTTTAAATTCTGAAAAAGTGCTCTTTGTAATCAAAAGTTGTGAAAATGCAGAAGAGTCTCAATCTTTGAATTGAGTAAACTTTCTATCTCTTTTGGTTTTGAAAAATAAAATGTGGGAAATGGCATAATAGTTGTGATTGTCTCATTTATTTGCAGTACAAATTTCAAAATCGACTTAATTTTTGTTCACTACATTTTACTTACCTTGAAGACCAGTTGTTATCATAAATGGCAGAGAACAGAGGGATAGCTTGTTAGAAACAACAATTTGGAAGTTACAAGAAAAAAAATAAGTCCTGAATGTCAAGCAGTGTTGTGTCAGTTCAAGTGGAGATCATATCCTTGTGTAAAAATTTACAAAAATTCAAACAGTTTTCTTTCTTTTTCCAAGAACAAGGTTACTCTATTGTATCTGGCGCGAAATTGTGGATTTGGAAAATATATTTTTACTCATGAAGGAAATGATAGTCGATAATTTCATTTCTAATTAAAAATACCAAGCTTCATTGGAATAATACTAGTTTTCCTTTTCACAAGATATGTTCCTTGGTGACCTGAAAACTTTGCGATTAGCCTTCTGGCACCTCTTAGGACTCATAGGCGCTGACAAAGCTTCATTGACTCCCCTGAATAGTCATTTTGTTCATAAACTCAAGTGAAATGATGACATTAAGCAGAGGGTTGTGCATTGATTTATGATTTTTTTTTTCAAATATGACTCTCAAGCGTTAAAATTTGTGAGGCCTCAGTTTCATATGGCTGAGAGCTTTTACATGTCTTTAAAGTCTGAGAGATCATACTCACAATTTAAATATGTCCAAAATGAACCAGAAATAATTTAGGTAGCAAATAGGAATTGTAAGAACACAAGATTCAATGCAGGGTATCTGACTGCGTCAAAGCATTCTACATTAGATTTTCTTACACTTCCACTGCCAGTTCTTATTGCAATGTAATTTAATGCAATTTCTATTGTAATTTTAGGGCCTAGCTAGCCATGGAAGATTTCAAAATCATGTCCCTAACCTAACCCTAAACTCTAAATCATGTCTGACAAACCCCAACAAGTCTCCACAAAAACAAATGAGCTTTAAAACCATTACATTTAATGTGGCTTATAATAATCACATATCGCGTACAAATGACGTATTACACAAAATGTGTGAACAGTTACATGTATCAAATGCAAAAATTGCACAATTTCATTATCATTTTCACATGGCATTTCGAGGCTAAATTCACTAAATTCTACTTCTACGGATTCCAACAGTAAAGTCCGAATGATCTAATTGCATACAAGCTCACTAATTAACCGCAAAAACATCAACACCTGCTGCCGTAGTAAAGTACGTGACAATGCAGCGCCTCCACCATTTCCAATTCTAGTAATCGCGAAGACAAGAAATACATGATGCGATAGCTCTGTGATCGCCTTCAACGCATTCTATCGAACAGTGACTGTTTCTAGTCGGTTCAATTCTAGATCGTTTCATCGAAAATAATGATGTAAAACGCTCAAGCTAGTCCACAGTTCAGGGTCGGCCAGGGGGGGTAGTGGAAAACCAATATACCCGAAAAAAAATCGACAAAATACCCCAAAATACCCCAAATTCCTCCAAATATACCCAAAAATAATCGAAGCTTTGAATACTTTATACCTGAAATTCAAAGAAAGTGATATACTGAATACCCATATTTAAGCTGCAATATACCGTATACCCGATTTAAAATGCCCCTGAATACCGAATACCCAAAAACCCTGGCCGACCCTGACAGTTCACCAATTCGACCTCCATTATACTAGAGACTCGGCGTTCCCGATTGCTTTACAGAGCAGTCGTTCCTACCTGTGTATTCACTGATTCAACACAAAATGATTATGTCACCTATTCCTTGATAATAAAACCCAAGTCATGTCGCAAAAGTACTCTGGAGAGCTTAAAAGAACTGAATATTTCACACGACAGCAATTCGCCATGCGAGGAAATCAATTGTAATACGCCTTAGAGGGGACTCAATTGATTAAAACGGTTTTTTTAGAACGCCTGCAAGGAAACCAAGTAGTTTTATTTAGGGATTGCATAAGTGTCCAGTGTTTTCGTGCTTTCTTTGAGGGAGTGCTTCACGCGCAAAGTGTAGAATCACTTGTAGAGTTATGTAAAGCGATCCCTTTTCTTCACAGGAGTTCGATCCTAAAAACAAAAAAAAAATTAAGCTGTAGAGAGTTTAGAATGTGCTTTCGGGAGACATCGTCCCCGTGATGCAATCAAACAAAGGACGCACGCGCGCGTAACACCTAACGTTAGCGCTGAAACGCGCGCCATAGCCTAATTTCAATTCAGTCTTGTTGGCAACTACGCATTACGACGTACTATTTTCGCCTTGTATTTTCAGAAATTGATCTCAAGTAGCTCACAGGAGTAATTGCTTCTCTGTCAAGCTGTTTAACTGAGTTATAAATTGGCCATCGTTTAGAGATTATAAAGCTGACATTTCGAGTGTTAACGCTTCGTTGGAGCGAACAATAGACATATAATATAAACGAACTCATGTCAACTTCAGTTGAATTGTGAAAATGAGAATGAGAAGTGCGAGTGACGAAGCACTTTCAGCAAACCTTTCGCGTATTTTTCGGTATTGTGTGAGACAAAACCTTTCAATTTTCTTTTCAACTTGCTTACCACTAAGGCCCTACGGCCACATCAGTTTGTAAAAGACTTGAACATGTTACTTTTGCAAGAAGCATATTTTAATTCATCAACGTCAGTTAACACGAGACTCGATGCTTTACTCAATAGAGGTTGTCAGCCGAGTGACACTTCTTTACAGAGGGTTTCATCTATTTGTTATGGCGGTTTATTTCTGTCATTGTCGCGTTTTGTAATCGTGGAAGACACCAGGACCATAAGACAGCTGGCAAACATTGTAAAGTTGCTTACTCTAGGTCATCATTGTATGACAATAAAAATATTCAAATTCCGTGTCTCTAGCTTTAATTCTGAAGGCAAAATTTCACAAACTGTCTACTTTTGTGATCTCTGTTTAGCTGTTTTGTCGCACATATTGTAAATTCTAAGGCAAATTACAGAAATGCGAACTTTCGCATAAGGTTGTAGAAACTTGATTATCTCCTAAAGAGCCACCACTTCAGTTTTTCGAGAAAGTTTTGAATGCCTTGTTTAATGCAGTTTTATATTTAATGTATGCATGTCAAAGATGTTGTCACTAAGAGCAGCACACACTTTATCTATGTGGACACTGCTTGCCTTTACTCAAGAGGAACTAGCAACTTTCGTTGAGGCCAAATCTAAAGCAATGCTTTCTCTTTCGGCGTGTCGAGAAATTCAGGCCAATTCACAAACAGAAATCAAAACACTGGAAAATATGAAATGTCAATTTTTTAAGCAATTTTGTATTTTTAATTTTACTTCTTATTTTCTTTCTTTATTTCGTTTGGTTTAAAAGGCCACTAAAAATTTTAAAACGCGCCTTTAAAAAAACATTTTCAATTATAGTCAATTTCATCTTTAATCTCTCTGATATCTAATAACTGCTATTTTCCAACGATGGATTGTATTTCCAAATTGTAATCGCCGTTTTGATGCCTTCTTTTCGCTTGCAAACCGTGCTTGTTTATGGACGAATCTACCGAAGTCATTACATTATCGAGTGATGCTAAGATTCTCAGTTTTGCGAGACTACCAAGAAAGCGCTGCTGTAGATTTCATTGTGCCGAATTTCTATTTTCAGTTCTTTACTTTCTACTGATAAAAAATGCAGACCAAGTTTCAAATGAAATGATGATTAAAAACTTTTGTGACGAGACCGGCGAAAGGAGTACTATACCACCGAACTCAGTTCTGATGTAGAAGCCCCTGGTAGGACTTTTTAAGTGCTTTCGTTTACCTTAAGGAAGTTGAAGAGAGATTCATTCGCACATCTCTCCGTCATTATGCGTCTAATCATTGCTGTTAGTGCAGCGAGGAGGTGTTAATGTAGTTTGTGCTGCCGCTCCACCGCGGCGGCCTGGTTTAATTGTGCATATCAAATCCAAATTTGTTCGGAGTCAAACGTTTAGGGCCGTTTATTTTACACGAGGTCTAACCCAAACCGCGGTTTTACGCAAGTAGTGAGCCCCTCTTTAAAAGGGTTGATTTAATATGATAAATGTCCTTCCACTAGTAGCTTTCGGCCCCTTTGACACTGTTCGCAGAATAAACGTTCAGATAAAAGCTTCGGCTAAATTGAAGATGGCGATTTTGTTAAACAGCCGCTAAACTTTGTCTATATAACCGGCCCTCGATGTTCAAAATTAATGCAGGACAGTTACAGCCTTGAGAGCAGAGCAGAATCGGTTTCTAAGTAGGAATTGACGCCCTTTAGAATGGAAATCGCTAATAATTGGAATTTTGCTCCACAACCGTACCATTTCAGCTTGAAAGATGAAAGCGAAAACTACAAGAAAAACCATTCAATTTGTGCAATAAATGAGACTATTTTTGAGTAGTAGAGATGACAACTTTAAGCAATCTAAAGTGAAAAGCGTCTATCAACGTTCTTAGGTGATGATTTCTATATTGGCAACTGCTGAGTCGCATCAGCATATATTCAGTCGATTACCGTATTTAATTACTTATAAGCCGAGCTTGGCTACAAGCCGAGACCCCAGACTTATGAGACACAATAATGGGCTTAAGCTTTCGAAAATAAAATTGGAAAAGTCCCGACCATGAGCCGAGACCTAAGTTTCACAACAGAGTTTAATTGAGTGTACACTCAAAAGTCATTTAAGAAAGCGCTCCACTCATGAAACATGTCGAAAGTTAGTGTCAAATGAATAAGCATGAAAAGTCAAACAAGAAAATCATATCTTTTAGAAACAATGAAATGCACTTTGTTTATTGTAAACATTTAGTGAACCAGTGCGATCGTGAATACTAATTGATCCAAACTGAACCATAGAGTAACTCATAGCCACAAACAACCGCTTACCAGAGTCAATAATCAATGGATTTCGTATTAAATTCATCATGCCAAAGACACGTCATTCATCGTACAATATGATTTTCCAGCTCAAAGTTGATACTGAAGCAGAAGCTGTCGAAAACAACTCGGAGATCACTCGCGAGTATGGACTGATTGATTGAGTCCACGGTCCGTCGCAGGCGTAACGATCAAGACAAACTTTTCAACGGCGAACTGAAGATACCCCGAAGTATCCTGAGCTGGACCAGCTGATATTAGAGCGGTTTACCGAGCAAAGACATCAAGGTGAGCAAATGATTTGTCGCTCTACGAACACAGACGTTATCAGGTTATTTGTAATTGAAAAGCTGTAGGCTCGAGTGAACACGCACGTGAGTTTAATTTTTAATTCTCATTCCTCGCTAATATTTGCTTGAATTGTATGCATTTATGCAAATTAAACTCACTGTTTGCTTTGAGTTTCTTGAATTTTAATTATTTACACAAAGTAAACAAACTCTTCTTTTAACTTTATTTACTTACGCACAGCTCTTCTAACTCTTCGCTTTGAGTAGCTTAAATTCTATTTATTTACATGGTTTTCATTTGTTTTTCATAGGTTTTGCCATAAGCGGACTAATGTTGCGCCTGATAACTAAAGAATTGTCAACAGATCCAGCATTCGAGGCTTCTCTTGGCTTGTACCAAAACTGGAAACGGCGTCGCTCTGTTTGCTTCCGCGCCAAGACAACGCTAGCCCGGCTACTGCCAGATGGCATGGAAGAGAAAGTACACTCCGATCTTGTTCTTCGATGGGTGCATGAAGCATGGCGAGAGATCCCGGCAGGGATGGCGATGAAGTCCTTCAAGACCTGTGGCTTTTCGAATGCTTTGGACGGGACTGAAGACGATGAGCTTTTCACCGAAGAGGCGGAAAAAGAAATCGAAGACGACGAAGCTGAAGACAACGAGTTTGGAACTAACAGCGTGGACGACAGCGATGCTGATGGCGAGTAAACTGTTTATCAGTTGAAAGCTCTTTAATAAACGGTTCCTTTAGGAGCCACCAATTCTATTAAAGTTTATTGACCAACAATTTCATCTTGTATTTGTTGTGTTTCATTAATTCTGACTTGGCTACAAGCCGATCACAGAATTTGCGTGACATTTCCTTTGATTTTGACACTCGATAGAGAAAAAAAATTATTTAACTCTTGGCTATAAGCTGAACCCATTTGTTCGAAATTTTTTTGGCAGATTCAAGTCTTAATTTTTGAAGATATAGGTCGGCCTATAAGTAAATAAATACAGTACGTCATTTCTCATTCGGCAGAAGTTGCAGCTTGTATGATTTTCTGATTCAAGTGCCACGTGGTTCAGTAATATAATTTCGGACTGAGTTGGTGCGGCTGTTAACATCTCGTAGAGAAAGCACAAACATTCCCTTTGATACCAAAACCAAATCTGAATGGAGAGAGTGAAATTTAAGGGGATCAGGAATAGCGTAGAGCTTGGAGCGCTTGCCTCCCATCTCTGAAGCACGGCCGGGTTCAATTACCAAACTGAACAGTGGCAAAAACCTTCGAATAACATTGATTTGTTTACCAGTCAGGTTAATCGACTCGTCATTTCCAGCTACCTCACTAACTCTTATCGTAAGATCATCACCAAGGCAAGAGCAGCACATTTTCTTTTATTTTTTATCGATATTTTTTCTGGTAATCCAAATTGTTCCCTTTTTGTCAGCTTTTAACGAAACAAAAGCATGGACAGACAGTGTCCTAAAATACATTTTAATTTGAGGGTTAAGTTTCTTAAGTGAATTGTTTCAATTCGGGCTCCATTACGCATTTTAGATCTAAATCTTCACATCCACGCTCGGAAGCGTCAACTTTTTGTTTTTGTAAGATAAGACACTTTTCGTTATCATGATAACATTTATTTGCCTCCTTGATCAACTTGCTGTTTCAAGAAAACCACAAATTGCTGCACTACTTGACTCAATGATTTGAGAGTAAAGAAATGTATTTTTCTTCTTCTTCCCCCTGTTTGTTAGAAAATCGTGTCTCAAAAAGTTTTATGGATGTTTTGTCTAGGTTTGTTGACCCTTCACCTCAATTGATGTCATAATAACGGTAAACAATGACTCATACTCTAACCAACATGAAAATTTGCAGACAGACTCTACCTAGTGTACGTGGCCAAGTTCAAGTCACTCAATAAAGAACGCATCTGTCTGACAAAATTTAATCTCTACGGCATCGTAGTCCCTCGCGTGAAAACCTCCTGGACTAGAGAGTCTAAAGATATCTGCTGCTGGGAAAAGTAAGTTTGCAAATTTATTTGTAGGTATGTTCATATCTTTTAATTTATTATCCTAAGGCAAACTTAAGATATAAATTTGATTTGATTTTCTTTTAGATCTTTCCAAGGCGAAGGCATTCCTCTTCCATAATGTTTCGATACCTCTCACTGTTCCTCCTCCAGTTTATTCTACTTCTGGTAAGGTTTGAGGCTTTTAGTTATCAAACACAACCGAACCATTATTTCCTTCGATTCACTGCCTTTTTATTTTATCAGGGAGTCTGTAAACAATCTCCATAGCTTGCTCAGAGTACATAATCATTGCACAGGACAATTCTGTTACACCATAGCTTCTTCATAGTTTTAAGAACTTGAGTGTGTAGTGTTTGTAACGAGGTTTTGTAAACAGCAATTCATTCAGCCCTTTCAGATATAGACATCTGGTGTTTCATGAAAAATGTTCCTTGTTAATCTCCTTCTTTTAAATGCAAAGCAAACTACCGAAAAAGAGCTTCTAGATTTAAAACTGAATGAATTGACGTTTATATGGGGACCAATTCAGTCAGTTGTTAATATAACCATCCAAAGGATTTTTATACCTTAAACAACTTATTCGCGTGAGAAACATGTTTTACGGGGCTCTCGCAAGAAATGATGACAAGTCTATTCGAAGTTTTAATATTTCTTTAAGTTTCCTCGAGCTCCCAGTGTGGCTTTTAGTTTAGCGCTTTAAATTTCCTAAATATCACTTTCTTGCTCCAGGGCGATGGACTCGGTAAATCTGCGGTGAATACGCGGATGAAACGCGGCTTATCTTCCCACCACCGTCACTCGTCGAAGTTATCAATAAAAGACCTTGCTCTCGAGTTGGCGAAGAAGCACGTAAGTAGTTTGAAGTACATAACTGTATCTTCTAAATGTATGGTTACTACCGCCACTAAGAGATTATAAACTAATCTCTTGTCGCCACTCAAGTCTGTTGCCACCAAAACAAACCACCTCTGAAAAAGGTTCTGTCACATAACGAAAATTGCTTATTTTTCTCTCACTTTACAATTCTGGATTTTTCAAAATCTCTTTTGCTCGCACTGTGTCATCAGCTGTAGGTCCGATAGTAAACGTAAGTGTCACGACCATTCGCTAGAAAAATTCCCGTCAGCAAACTAAAGAACCGTGTTACTCGGGTTTAGCGCATTACTAAGATGGCTTTTTTCTGTTTGTAGTTGCTCAAGATGATCCTTGATGAGCAACGTGACTTAGATAAAGCAAAAGAGAATGTTTACATCCTGGAAAGAGGTTTGTTAGAAATGATAACCACTTGGCTTTTAGAGACTAGGACTAAATTGTTTCTAATTTGTTTTAACACAGCTACGAAGATTTAAGGCAAATTTTGCAATTTCTTCTGCAGTTTTTGTCAAATGGTATGCAAAGAATCCAAAAAACAAATTAGATTGGAAATATGAAAAATAATAAAAGTGTGATTGAAAAGTACAAAATATATTCTAGAAATTTATGGAAAGCATAAACGAAAACAAAACCATATTTGCAAAAAATCTCTGAATTGCGAAAACTACTAAGAAATTCGCAAAAGCGACGACGAAAATCGAGAAATTCATCGTAGAGGGTAAAGAGAGACCCAAAAAAAAAATCATGAAAATCGCAGAAGTTCGCAAATGGAAAAATATGAAAAAAATATACGCAAGAGTTGAATGTTAGAAAAATAAACGAAAATTAAAGAAATAGTGCCAGATTGCAGAAACAGTATAAAGTTGTCTAGACGAGTGTCTAAATCAACAAATGTGTGCAGAAGGGTCAAGGAAGGTTCCAACCAGCCAAAATTAGCGCAAAATATCACAAATTTTACTTAGACGTGCCAAAAAAACGGTCTAGTTTTCCAAAAATGCATTTAAAAATAATTTTACCCTGTAAAATCCAAGAACAGGCTCAGTTTAGGCGGTTGGCTTAATACTCAAGAAGCGGAAGCTGTAATTGACATGGAACTGTAGAAAATCGCAAATGTCGCAAAATGTGCTAAGAAAAGT
This sequence comes from Pocillopora damicornis, assembly GCF_964200805.1. Classification (NCBI taxonomy): domain Eukaryota; kingdom Metazoa; phylum Cnidaria; class Anthozoa; order Scleractinia; family Pocilloporidae; genus Pocillopora; species Pocillopora damicornis. The sequence continues at coordinate 24,053,006 of NC_142677.1, forward strand.
ATTCAGTTAGAGAAAAAAACAACACTGATTCTGCATTATGAACTGACATAAGTGTAGGTAATCAGAATGCTTTCCAATCAAATATGTCTTTGAAAAGAAGGAAAATCTGATCAAATAATAATCGACTTTAACTTTGACTGAAACTTCTTTAGACAGGTGCATAAACATCAAATCTGTTGGAAAACCTATCACTCACAACACTCGGTATTATACACAAGGAGCTTGGATGAAAGACCCACTAGGAATCATGGGTGCTGAGACCATATTTACCATGGAACGTTATTTCGCAAATGTTATTCAAGCGTTTGAAAACATGGAAAAGTTCAAGGCTGGTGTGGTTCACAAGACTTATTCTCTGCCTTATTACTTTGATGGAACTGGAGCAGTAGTGTACGGACCCTACCTCTACTACAACAGGTGAGATATTTTTTGGTTTCCAGCTTTATCTAACTTACTATTAAAAAAAGAGACTTCTGACTTGTTTTACAGATAGATAGATTCAAAACACGTGTTTGAAAGATAAATTTTTGTTTTGTTTTTCACGAAAATTGAAACATTCAGCGGTATGAGAATTTAAGCAGAAATTAGTCCCATCTGATGAATCGTTTGTTATTTATCTTTTGATTACAGAGCCAATTCAGCTTATATTATCAAGTACAATCTTCTCACAGAGCGTATGGAGGCTCAAATTACTGTTAGCGGCTTTTCAGCGCGAAAGAACTACTATCGATGGGGCGGATATACTGGAATGGACTTAGCAGTTGACGAGCAAGGACTGTGGGTTCTTTGGGGAGATAATGGAAACAGCTATCGTTTGCGCGCATCAAAAATAGATGTGCGTAAAAACGCAGTCACCCACACCTGGAGCTTGAGTACAGGTAAGTATGCAACATGAAGCTATGTGAACGGAGACGAAACTGTAAAATAAAAGAGAACGAGTTAATGAGGTGGGGATATTTTACGTAGATCTCAGTTAAGGGCGATTAAAGAATAAGCGACAGAATGACTAAACCTACTCCAAGCACAGAGTAGCAACTGAATTAAGAACACTTACTTAAAAAAAAGCCCTTAGTCTACTTGATCACAAAAGACACAAATAAATGAAATAAACCTTAAAATGACCAATAAATGATGACAAAAAAGAAATTATCCTCACAGATGAGGAGCAAGTAAAGAAACTGTAGATAAAGAAGCTTAAAGTAATTCAAGCCTTGACAGAACTCGAACCATTGCCTTCCTAGTTGGCTTTACAATCACCTGAGCTATGGTATCTTATCACAAACAAAAGAAGTATTTTTTCCACAAGTCAGGAAATAAAGTAACATATTAAGCCAATGCGCATCTTTGCCAAATGAATTTTGTCGATTTTGCATTCAATTTTGACTCTTCTTTTCCCCGCGCAGAGAGGATGTCCTATATGGGAAATGCTTTTGTGGCCTGTGGAGTGATTTACTGTATCAACGAATACAGCAGCAAAACCACTACCATCAATTTTGCTTATGACACCAAGACAGGGAAACAGTGGATTCCCAACATACAGTTCACAAACCAGTATGGTTACAACTCCATGGTGGACTACAACCCCAGGGAAAGAGTGCTGTACGCTTGGGACAACAAACGTCTTGTTACTTACCCTCTCACCTTTGAGGAACAGTAAATTGGTGCAAAACTTAAAGGGAAAACAAAACCAAGCGATGGATGTGAAACTTTTTGATTGATTTACTGCTTTGTAGATGCACTTGCGAACGAAATAAGCTAACATTACAATTGGCATTTTTACATACTGATCAGTCCTGCAGACTCAAAGCCTTAACTCAGCCGTTTTGTCTCCTGATGGCTCGAGTGCAGATTTTTTAACCGAGATTATTTTTCAACTTGCTTCAATCATTTCAGCTGCGATTGTAAGACTTTAATCAAGGGTTTTAAATTCTGAAAAAGTGCTCTTTGTGATCAAAAGTTGTGAAAAAGGAAGAGTTGAATTGACTAAACTTTCTGTCACTTTTGATTCAACTTTAAAATTGCTGTTAGTGCTTGAAAAATAAAATGTGGGAAATAGCATAATAGACGTGATTGTCTCATTTATTTGAAGTACAAATTTCAAACTCGATTTAATTGTTTTCACCAGCAGAGGCGTTGGTGATGATACTGGTCTTTAAGTCATTTTTTATTTTTATGACTAGACGCATATTTGCGTTCACCCGGGCTTTCCGTTGGAAATAAACTCTGTTTTTTGTGCTTGCATTTGCCTAAGTTTTTTTTATGCAATTATTGGTGTATCCTGTAACTGTTTTCTTCCCTTGGTATGCCAGAGATGCAGGTTTCTCACATATGTATACAGATACCGGTGCCCCTATACCAATTGTACCCTTGAGTCAACCCTGTCCCGTATCTTTTTATTTTTAAAACTGAGATATGTTGGGGTTCATTAATTTCCCGCGAAAACAAGTTGACGTTCCCATAAACTTTCCGCGCTTTTTGCTTTTATTGAAATACTTTCGCACGGCCTACATTTGACTTAACAATAGAGGACCACAGCTTTCTTATGATTGGTTATTATGTAAACACCCGCGAAAAACCTGTGGGAGGTGCTTAATTCTAAAAATTAAAAAGATACGGGACAGGGTTGACTCAGAAGGTAAGTATGGAAGATGGAAGCTCGGGGAATGGGCTCCTGCTTTTGATTATGAGCAGCCCCAAGTGCTAGTGCGATGACAAAAAGTCACTACTAGAGATTATTACCAGATGAACTATAACTTTTATGGGGTTGTTGGAGTGGTTCTCATGAAATATACTTTAGCATATTTTGTACTATCACATCCGATTTGTTTGTTTCCATTTGGATTTACTGGGCTAGTAAACAATGTTATTTATCGACTTGCACGATATTTTACATTTCCTATACTTTGACGAATTCTTTCATGACAGTTAAACTTAAACGTCCTTTTATTTAACAGTTTTTTAGCATCAGCAGTACAAGGTAGATGACATGGGGATACATGAGAAAATACGTACATAGACAAATTTTCTAATCTTTCTGCTCTTGTTCCTTAACCGAAAAATTTTATCATTATGAAGAGACATTGACTCAGGGGGACTTCCCGTAACTCTGTATCTTTGCACGCGAATGAAGATGAATGAAACTTCATTAAAGTAAAATGAAATATGGAGTAGGTTATTTTAGCGACGAATGGCACTTCTCTCGCGTGTAATGAAACTTGCAGCGGCTTGCTGTAAATGATAAGCAGTAAATTTCTTTGTACTTGCGAAAATGAACGTGGAAAGTGATCAAAGTTGTCAACTTAAAAATTGTCACAGTTAGTAACAATCTAGGTGTTAGTATCACCTAGATCGAGGTTAAAATTTTATGGTGATCGTGCTTTTTCGATCTGCGCCCCTAAACTTTGGAATAATCTTCCAGAGCATATAATATGTAGTTTAAATTTCACATCTTTTAAGAGCAACCTTAAAACTTATCTTTTTAAGCGTTATTTTAATTTGCAGTTTTGTTCTAGTATTTTTCGAATTTATTATTCACAAAGTTACTGCTTTAAACATTTTATTGTGAAGCGCCTTAGAGCTTTAGAATAGAGTGCTATAGAAATTTTTGTATTATTATTATTATTATTATTATTATAAGTTATTAGGAAACATCAGTCTTTAATGTCGAGCAGTGTTATGTCGGTTCAAGTAGAGATCATGTCCTTGTACTGACAAAAATTTCCAAAAATCCAACAGTTTTCTTCCATTTTCCAAGAATAAGGTTACTCTCTTGTACCTAGCGCGATATTGTGGCTTTAGAAAATATATTTTACTTGTGAAGGAAATGATAGTCGATAATTTCATTTCTAATTAAAATATCAAGCTTCATTTGTATAATACTAGTTTTCCTTTTCACAAGATATGTTCCTTGGTGACCTGAAAACTTTGCGATTAGCCTTCTGGCACCTCTTAGGACTCGTAGGTGCTGACAAAGCTCCATTGACTATTTTGAATAGTCATTTGGTCAATACACCAAAGTGAAATGGTTACATTCAGTCGAGAGTTGTGCAGTGAGTGGTGAGTTATGATTTGTAACGATAGAGAAGTAGTAATATAATGTATTGTTTTGTTCAATTCCTGTTTATTTTTGAAACCCAGAAGTAGTGTTAGTGACGATACTGGTCGTTAAAGCATTTCTTTATTTTTATGAATATTTTCATCTTTTTCTTAGAATTCTAATGCATGTAACGAATGTTGGACACACCTCTGTACGAATTAAGTTGCCAGAGTAACGGTGCTCACTGCGCTTTTCCCACAGAGTTCTCACTGATTCAACACTTGAGAGTGAAACCCAAAATCTTAAATTTAGGCAAAACAAGACAATCATGAAAATCAGCTCCGGCAACTTGAGAGCTTTTAGACAACACGAAAAGCTTGAAAAAACTAGCAAATGAACGTGGGATTACCCAATCTGCTGGCCTTGGGGTTTTTTTTTTTTTAATACCTCCTTGATGATCCACTTTGCCTTTCCCAAACTCATATCCATGAACGATGAATATCAAAGCTGTTTTCGTAAAAGGGAAGATAAACCCATTCAAGTATTGAGATAAAATCTTAGCGTGACTGAAAAGCAAAGAACGTTCTACGCGATTACAAAGTGCAGTGAAGTGAAAAGGTGAGCAGTGGGTTATCTAGGGCTGCGTTAGCCGTTAGGCCCAAAAAATTACATATTTGAACTGTAAGTCGTTAAAAAAGTTAACCATAAAACATCTTACAGAATGCTTGAGAATCCACTCTAAATTCTGCGAAACCTTTCAAAGCCATCAAAAGAATGTTAATGAGTTTGCAGATTACGAAACATATCTATTTACACATTTCACGGAGGCTTTCTAAACATCATTAATGTTTACGAGAATACAGGGAAATTTTTTTCATTAAAAGATATTTTGAAGAAAAGTTCCTGTGTTCTACGAAATGTCTTCGATTGAACCTTAACATGATGAAGTTACAATCTGATTTCATGTCAAAGTATGTTCTTGATAAATCTGCTTGCGTGTTTCGTAGCTTTGAGTGCTTTGTTAGATAAATAAAGCAAATTCGAGTAAATAAGACAAAAAATTAATACCCCACCTGAACCTACAACTCCCACTCATATTCTAACGAACTTTGCAAAAGTAAGCTGAGCTGTTAATGAGGATTGCAGTAGTATTTTAAGCAACAGGGAAACATCAGTCGTGCAAGAAAAGCAAGTTACTAATTGCGCGCAATGCTACTAAGTAAAAAGGGCCATTTAGCTAAAGAAAGGTCTTTTTTTTTTATCATACTAGGCAATGCTATACGGACAACTATACCCACAAGAAATATTACAGAAGCCGTAGAATCTAATTTGCATTGATTTGCAAGCTTTCTAATACGTTTCACAGGAATTCCTTAACTTTTGCTGTAAATTTTTATAGTTAGAAAATACATGTTACAGAACGTCCTTGATCAAACCTTTACAGGATAACTACAGAATCGGTATTTGTGGGAATTTGTTAGTCCGTGATTAGGTGTTCGGCAGATAAAATGATTCGTATTCGATGGGGAAATACAATTACACTTAGTTCAAATAAACAAAATTTCAAATTCCCAGCTGTGTATACAAATAATAGTTTTTCCCACCCACATACAGAATTTATTGGGCATTTAAGCGTGAAGGTTCACAGAGTTTGGTCACCAAAAGAAAAGGAATAGAACAAAGACGAGAAAGTATCAAGAAGCCAGGCAAATTACTCAGAAAAAAAGTGTTTAAACTGAAGTTATTCGTCCGAAAGTTTCGCTTCCAGACCTTCTTTGACTCTGTGAATAGCGGATGGAAGTTAAAAAATCCTTACAACTTTAAAGAAAATATTTCAAAGGTAAATTCCTCTTAGTGCAAGCGTTTAGACCTCCTTGATGAGAAAGGGACACTGGACCACTATTAATATCACTGCAAAAGATACAATTAAAAAAAAATGTTTCGTGTAAAATTTATATCTGTTTACTCTTGTTTCCTCGGT
>NC_142677.1:24249438-24296882 GCF_964200805.1 Pocillopora damicornis
GACTTTCCCTAAATGCTTTTTATTGGTGGAGCCAACGGAAAAAGTTTGTGAGGCCATGCTTTAAAAAAATGACAGGAAGGCCTTAAGAGCCTACTTAGATCTTTATGAAGATGGAGGGTTATTTTATTGGCAGTGACATGTAAAGATAGTTTGCCAGGGCCACTTACTAGGAGTAGATTTATAAGTTAAAAATACTACATTTGAGCTCAATTTTTACGCAGACATTATTCAGGTATGATGGAAATTTAAAAGCACGTTCTTGTCTCATTTATAAGCAATGCTATATACTTCACAGCTGTCAAATTTATTAAATTTTGTGTTCAGAATTACTTTTGGCCTTGATATTTTTAACATTATGTAACATTTAACATTGCATGACATTGTTTTTAACAAACAGTAAAATTTTTTGGTTTTGATCTGAGCTATTAAAAACATTGTGTTGTTTCCAAGGTTTCCAAGGAAGGTTTCTGCACTTCATGCCTGGGTCCTTATGTATATTATTCTGTTTTACAGAAAATAACAGTCGACTGGAGCAGGCAAACTCCAATCAGCCAAGAGGGGCCAGAAAAGAATTGTGCTTAGACATAGCAGTTACCTCCAGCTGGAAAATACAAGTAAGTACTGCCAAAGAATACTTAGTCAGTATATGGGAAGAATAGTATGCAACTGAATGATGCAAGTTTCAGCCAGTTGAGGGTTCTTACATCTTTTTATGGTGGTGCTAATGGTGTCTCAGTCAATTGCTAACTTAGTATTTAAGTACTAGTTGTGGTATTGATTATTTGACTTTCCCTAAATGCTTTTTTATTGGTGGAGCCAACGGAAAAAGTTTGTGAGGCCATGCTTTAAAAAAATGACAGGAAGGCCTTAAGAGCCTACTTAGATCTTTATGAAGATGGAGGGTTATTTTATTGGCAGTGACATGTAAAGATAGTTTGCCAGGGCCACTTACTAGGAGTAGATTTATAAGTTAAAAATACTACATTTGAGCTCAATTTTTACGCAGACATTATTCAGGTATGATGGAAATTTAAAAGCACGTTCTTGTCTCATTCATAAGCAATGCTATATACTTCACAGCTGTCAAATTTATTAAATTTTGTGTTCAGAATTACTTTTGGCCTTGATGTTTTTAACATTATGTAACATTTAACATTGCATAACATTGTTTTTAACAAACAGTAAACTTTTTTGGTTTTGATCTGAGCCATTAAAAACATTGTGTTGTTTCCAAGGTTTCCAAGGAAGGTTTCTTCACTTCATGCCTGGGTCCTCATGTATATTATTCTGTTTTACAGAAAATAACAGTCAACTGGAGCAGGCAAACTCCAATCAGCCAAGAGGGGCCAGAAAAGAATTGTGCTTAGACATAGCAGTTACCTCCAGCTGGAAAATACAAGTAAGTACTGCCAAAGAATACTTAGTCAGTATATGGGAAGAATAGTATGCAACTGAATGATGCAAGTTTCAGCCAGTTGAGGGTTCTTACATTTTTTTATGGTGGTGCTAATGGTGTCTCAGTCAATTGCTAACTTAGTATTTAAGTACTAGTTGTGGTATTGATTATTTGACTTTCCCTAAATGTTTTTTATTGGTGGAGCCAACGGAAAAAGTTTGTGAGGCCATGCTTTGAAAAAATGACAGGAAGGCCTTAAGAGCCTACTTAGATCTTTATGAAGATGGAGGGTTATTTTATTGGCAGTGACATGTAAAGATAGTTTGCCAGGGCCACTTACTAGGAGTAGATTTGTAAGTTAAAAATACTACATTTGAGCTCAATTTTTACGCAGACATTATTCAGGTATGATGGAAATTTAAAAGCACGTTCTTGTCTCATTCATAAGCAATGCTATATACTTCACAGCTGTCAAATTTATTAAATTTTGTGTTCAGAATTACTTTTGGCCTTGATGTTTTTAACATTATGTAACATTTAACATTGCATAACATTGTTTTTAACAAACAGTAAACTTTTTTGGTTTTGATCTGAGCAATTAAAAACATTGTGTTGTTTCCAAGGTTTCCAAGGAAGGTTTCTTCACTTCATGCCTGGGTCCTTATGTATATTATTCTGTTTTACAGAAAATAACAGTCAACTGGAGCAGGCAAACTCCAATCAGCCAAGAGGGGCCAGAAAAGAATTGTGCCTAGACATAGCAGTTACCTCCAGCTGGAAAATACAAGTAAGTACTGCCAAAGAATACTTAGTCAGTATATGGGAAGAATAGTATGCAACTGAATGATGCAAGTTTCAGCCAGTTGAGGGTTCTTACATTTTTTTATGGTGGTGCTAATGGTGTCTCAGTCAATTGCTAACTTAGTATTTAAGTACTAGTTGTGGTATTGATTATTTGACTTTCCCTAAATGTTTTTTATTGGTGGAGCCAACGGGAAAAGTTTGTGAGGCCATGCTTTAAAAAAATGACAGGAACCCTTGACATTAATTCATTCCTCCTTTGCAGCTGAATTTCATTCAGACACTTTGGATTGGTTATTATTGCTTCAAAAAGTGCAGGAGTTCAGTGTGAAGCTAGCTGGGGCTTTAAGGAATTTTCATACTTTTTGCTGTGCAATTTCATGTTTCTATCAGTGTCAACAGATGAGCAAAATTCTCTCTTTTCTTCAGTTGCAGCAGCTGACATGCAAGGGCAGGAACTGTGCTGGTGTGATGTAGCTATCAAGTGCCACCATCAAGGTTGAATGTGTGCAGGCAGTGATGACTGGAGATTTTTTCCCCCTCTAAACAATACTGCCTAACCGAATGGAGTAGACAAGAAAAGTTTTGACACATTCATTGGTATTGTTGTTGAAAATAAAGACTGGTGCCCAAATTTATATTCAAAGGAGTGTGTGGTTTTGTCCTTTGTCTTTGTGTAGGTAATTGGATGATCTCTAGCGATATTTGACCTAAATGCCTGCAGTGATATTTCGAAATTGTTATGCGTAGTCTCACCAGCTGTTAGGCCGGTGGCATTTGAGGCAATTTTGAAATATCGCCAGTGGTATTCATGCCAAACATCAGGTACAAATTATGCTGTTATTCGTCTCTACCGCTACCCGGGTTTAGTTTGTAATTTTCACATGTAGGTATTTGGCTTAAATTAAGCTGAAACACCACTGCTCTAAGCCAATCAAATCGCAGAAATGTCTCATGTGCTAGTATACGGGCATTAAAACCGGACAGTGCAACCTCGATGTATGAAACCCTTTCACTCCCAAGATCTGATTAGTAATTGTCCTTACTATCTGCCAGACAACTCTTACGATGTGAGTTCAAAGAATTTGGTATTGGCTCAACTACTAATCCCACGATCGATGTTCTTCTCCATTCTCGTCACCTGCCTGCTTGATATTGTATTCATACTGTAAGGAGAAGTTCTGTCTTGGTCACTTGTGGGAGTGGAGGGTTCATCATTCTACTGGGTTTTGACCTGTGGCCTTTATTTCATTTCGCCAATTTGACAGGCACGTTTTCTGTGATTTGAATTTCCTCTAGGAGTATTTCATTGTCCGAAGCTTTTTGATTTTGGCTCCAATAATTTTTTTTTAAATTTTGGAGCGCGGGCTCAACCCCAGTACCCCCTCGGTGTCGAAATGGAAACAGACAAAAGAGATGGCGAAGGTAGTGAGTAGTTGTTGTTTTTACTAGATATATCTAGTTTTGAGGTCCTCTTTGAAAACCATATCTTTTTTTCTGAAAGTTTCCTCAATAAAGATGATTATTATAACCACAAACAGACATACGCTATTATTATTATTATTATTATTATTATTATTATTATTATTATTATTTTTATTATTTGTGCTAGAGGTGCGCTGCGGCGCGACTCGTGTCGGCGTCACTTAGTGGTAAAGACATAATAATAATAATAATAATAATAATAATAATAAAGCCTTTATTTAAAGAGGGTGGCACTTAATAGCCAAAGGCTAATAAACTTGTGGCCCTCACAACTATTTACAATCTAAAATACTGTAAGCTAAAATATATATATATACAGTTAAAATATAAAATATGACAGGATTCAATTATAAGATAAAAAATAAATTATTAAATTACGAAATGATGCAAAAGTTGTTGTTCCTTAAAAATATTGGCAAACATGTTCTTTTTAAAACATGCTACAGAATTTAGTTTCCTAATTTCAATTGGTGTACTGTTCCACAGTCTTGTTGCCGAAACAGCGAAAGAGCGTCCTCCTGTTCATTTAGATAATTCGGCAAAGTCCCATTAATTCGCTTATACATTATTGTGCATTTATCAATCTTAGGTTGCTCATAAAACGGGATCCAACCTAGCTTGTTAAACAAAGCAACTGATGGTGTCATGCGATCGGCATGACAAATAACGCGTGCCGCTCTTTATCGCAATTTGCCCAAACAACGTTAGCGTAAGACATAACGGGGCGAATAATGCTATTATAAAACTGAAGTCGCTGTTTAAGGGGTAGACACGCTCGGATCTTACGCAATATTGCGATTCTAGAGGCCAACTTTTTACATACTTTCTCAACATGTTCATTAAATGACAATTTGCTGTCAATGTCTACGCCTAATAAGGTAGCACAATCCACATGGAGCAGATGGCTCGTTTTTATTGAATCGATTGTCGGTTAATTTGGTCGTTACTCAGAGTGATCGTAGATACGAACATAGTTGCAATGCTTGTCTGTTTGTTTACACTTGTCTGTTTGGTTTTGTAATCGGACCTTTCAGCGTCACCGCGCCCATATGCCAAAAGCGAGTTTGGCGTCCCCAACGGTCGCATTTTCGTTGATCGAAGCCCAGGGCACAGGCGGGACCGACAGGTGAGTTACCGGCTCTGTAACTGCGTTTTTCATCATTGAGAGAAAGTATGCAAACTGATCTTTCTTGTGGCATTTGTCGGAATTTTCGATGGATTCGAGATTTAAAGGCCAAAATCGTCTCGGATCGGACCTTTCAGCGTCACCGCGCGCATATGCCAAAAGCGAGTTTGGCGTCCCTAACGCTCGCATTTTCCTTTGTCGAAGCCCAGGGCACAGGCGGGACCGATAGGTGAGTTACCGGCTCTGTAACTCCGTTTTATCAGCATTGGGCGAGAGTATGCAAACTGATCTTTCTTGTGGCATTTGTCGGAATTTTCAATGGATTCGAGATTTAAAGGCCAAAATTGTCTCAGATGCGAGTGAACACCCAGCCAGCAAATTCTTGTCGTTTTGTTGTACCGAAACTTTTGTGCTTGAACGCCGTTTGTATCGTCTGTACCGTACCCAGTTTTTGTCTTTTTGTTTGCTGTTTTTTTTTTTTTTTCTTTCTTTTTTGGATTGACCCTGCTTTACTCGCAAGACGAGACATTCGCGTCAACGGTCAACTCTGGTCTGGTCTGGCTTGGTTAATGTTCAATCTCGACCCAAACACCTCGTTAACCGCGTCTCGAGATCTCACGAATTCGATTTTTAGGTGGCCGTAAGCATCAGTGATGGTAGTACCTAGACAACATCGCAAAGTCTTTTTGTTCTGTTTTAATTCGTGTTCATCTTATTTCATCTATTTTTTTTTTTATTTTTTTTTTTTTTTTTAAATTTTTTTCTTTTGAAAGTGGAATTTGGTAAGCGTGTGACTGTTGTGGAATACTGACACGATGAGCGATATCGAGGGGGGAGGTGAAGATCAAAGCTACGCTGACTGCTCGGTCGACGGCGACGACAGCCCCCGCTATCCGAGCCCGTCGGCCGAATCCATGGATAGTTGTTCTCTCGACTCTAGCGACCAGGAAGAAACTGATCCCGCCGGCGAGCCCACGCCCGCAGCAAGGCCAGAATCACCGCCACCCGTTGCAATAAACCTAGTATCGGACGACGAGGAGCGCGGAGAAGACGATGGTGGAGACGAAGCCCCACAAGAGCCTCCCGTGGCCGCCCTCTCTCCCAAGAGGGCATCCCACGCGCCGCGTCTAACAGATCTCCCGCCCGCAAACCCTAAGCAAAGGTCCAGGAAGAAGACCGCATCTCAACAACCGCCACCCGTTGCAATAAGCGCAGTAGTATCCGACGACGACGGTGACGAGCAGCTTCAACCAGGTGGTGGCGCAGAGGAAGCACCACGACAGCCTCCCGTAGCCGCCCTTTCTCCGAAGAGGGCGGCCTATCACGTGCCGCGTCTCACAGATCTCCCGCCGAAGCTGAAAAGGTCCAGGGAGAAAACCGCACGTCACCACGGTCAACACGTGCTCGCGGCAACAAGGCCGCAACTAGCGCCGCCCGTCACCACCGGCATACCCCACGCCCACGACGACCAGCAGCACGGAGACGATCGTGTGGAGGAAACCTTACCACAGCCTCCGAAGAGGGTGGCGCATCACGTGCCGCCTCTTACAGACTTCCCACCACATCTGCAAAGGTTCCCGAAGGCGGCCACATCTCATCACGGTCAACCCATGCCCGCCGCACGGCTGGAAATACCGCCACCCGTCACAACGAGCACACCCGATCGTGAGGAGAAGCCAGGGCATGATCGTGCCGAGGAAACCCCACAGCAGGTTCCCGTAGCCCCCCTTCCTCCCAAGAGGTCGGCCTACGCGCTGCGCCTCACAGATCTCCCACCAGATCTGCAATGGTTCATGCAGGAGACCAAGTCTTTTTTCACAAGGCCTCATGCGCTGGAGAGGCACGGACAGATGCTCGCCGCGAGCACGTTCGACAAAGCCTTGGAACGCATCCTGTGTGAGTATGGCGGCTCCGCATTTTACATTATTTGCTAGTTGCATCGCTCGTGGCATTTTCGGTGATGGAGCACACAAAAAAAAAACAAAAAAACAAAAAAACAAAAAAAACAAAAAAAAAAAAAGAAGAGAAAGAAAGGCAAACCAGATAAGCAAACAGAGGAATGGAACGCGCTCCAATTTTCTGGTCCTCTTTTCATGTTTCTCGGCCATCTATCCTCAGGTTAATAACGTTAGATCTGCCCCACAGGGGATTCCCTGTGGGGTGCCTCAAGGTTCTATTCTTGGTCCCTTATTTTTTATCCTGTATGTTAATGATTTGAACAATGCTTCCCTGCTTGATGCAATCTTGTTTGCTGATGATACAAACTTATTTATCTCCCATAATGACCCTGTTTACCTAATTAACACATTAAATAGAGAATTAAACAAATTGTCAACCTGGTTTGCAGCAAAGCGGCTCTCCTTGAATTTAGCCAAGACTAATTTTATGGTATTCAAGCCTTGGCAAAAGAAGCAATCCTTTGAATTTCAAGTTTTCATAAACGAGCAGCCTATTCTTCGTGTTTCTGAGACCATGTTTTTGGGTGTTTTATTAGATGACAATTTGACCTGGAAATCGCATATATCCTTAACAGCAAATAAATTATCCAAATCTATAGGTATTATTCATAAATCTAGGTTTTTTCTCTCTACTCACTCCCTTCGTACTTTATACAATTCTATGATCCTTCCATATTTGTATTATTGCAATTCAGCTTGGGCTGGTACCTATAAGTCAAACCTTCAAAGAATTGTAACCTTACAGAAACGTGCGTTAAGAATAGTAAGCAATTCTACATACATTGCCCATACTGGCCCTATTTTAAAGGAACTTAAACTCTTAAAATTTCATGATATCCATTCGTTTCAATTAGGTACTTTTATGTTTTCATTCGAGAACTCTACACTCCCTTCCAAATTCAATAACTTTTTTTTACTGAATAGTCAAATCCACAATTATAATACTAGGAATGCTCAGTCCTTCCGTTTGCCACTGTGCAGAACGAACACCAGGAAGTTTTCAATTTACTTTCAAGGTCCAAACTTTTATAATTCGTTAAATTCTGACATAACCAGTTCTCCCTCCTCCCCTTTTTTTAAAAGAAAGCTTAAGGAATTTCTTCTCTCTAAGTATTAGCTTCTGTAAGGCAGTAATTCTTAACTAACTTACTTAATATGCGTGTGCGTGTGTGTGTGTGTGTGTACGTGTGCGCGGTCAAAGTTAATTACCATAAGTCCATATTGTAATTCTAATATAAGATTAGTTATTTTAAGTGAGAAAGCCTGACTTGTTATAAGCCTCGTGGTTTCTTTCAGGTTTTCTCGCCATTTATTTTCTGTCATCAATTTTCTTCATTTTTTTTTTTTTTTTCCATGTGTAAATGTCGTATATGGCAAATAAATATTGTATATTGTATATTGTATATTGTAGGTTATCTTGGATACGTTCAGCGAATCCGGCCCGGAGAGTCGCCTTCAGTCCAAGACTTCCATCGCGGGGATCTTATCGAAGGATACCTAGACTATCTGAAGGTGGGTATCGAGGTTGTTTTAGAACGTTGCACGTTGCAACGACAACGACAGATGATTGTAGATTATCATTTGATCTGCTAAAAGACATTTACGACACGTTGCCATCTCGTCTCTACATCAGGAGGAGAGGAACTTGAGTCCTGCGACCCTAAGCGTGCACGCGAGCAGTCTGCTGTACCCACTGAAGTATTGCTATCGGGGATTGGGGCCACAATTCGAAGGTATCCGCATTATCTCCCAGCTCAGAAGAACGGCCACTGTACTTCAGAAGCAGGGGGATCTGGAGAGGGCGACCGCAGTCGAAGATCTCAAAGCGCAAAGCAAGTGGCTGGATTGGTAAGTGTGCTAGTTAGTTAGTGTAAAACAAAACAGAAACAAAACAAAACGGAAACAAAACGGAAACAAAACGTGTCTGTCTTTTAAACATCTTGGATGATCAATCGGGAAAAGGTAAAAAATTTAAAAATAGTCAGAATCGTGTTTTGTGAACGCTTGTCCTCGAGGTCTACAGTTCCTGCCTGCCTGCCTGCCTGCCTGCCTGCCTGCCTGCCTGCCTGCCTGCCTGCCTGCCTGCCTGCCTGCCTGCCTGCCTGCCCTTTTGAGTAGACGACTGCATTCAGAGTTGAAATGCTTGAAAATAAATGCAAGAAGTACAGTTTCAATTTGTAGGAATGAATCGTTTCTAAAGATATTAAAGAACACTGGTCCCCGCTTTCTCTTAAGGGAACAAGTCCTCCTAGCTAGGGAAGCCCAGCGGTGCCGGTTTGAATTGGCCAAGGGCAGACAGCAACGCGCTCAGGAGGCCCGCGACCTGCTGCTTTTGTCACTGTACACCCACCTCCCGCCCAGCAGGGGCCTAGAAATCAGGACGATGGAGTTGGTCTTGGAAAGCCAACTGGAAGAACCGTTTCAGAAAGCGCACTATCGTGACAGAAACGTGGCCTTGATCAAGACAGATGGCGACGGCATCGTGCTACACCTCGGAAGGTTCAAAACCTGCAAGCAGAGCGGGCCTGAAACTATTCCCATACAGGTAATTCTTGTCACGACTGAACGACTGACACGAGCAGAGTACGGAAATTAACAAGAGTTCTGAGCACACTTTAATAACAGTCTCTCTCTCTCTCTCTCTCTCTCTCTCTCTCTCTCTCTCTCTCTCTCTCTCTCTCCCCGCAGGCAGACAGCCAACTCTGCAGGCTGTTCATACAGTTTGTATCAGAATTCAGAAAGGTGCTTAATCCGACGCTGTGCAGCAACTACCTGTTTCTGGTAAGTATAGGGTTCCCCGTCTTATAGCCAGCTAGCTAGCGCGGGCTAAAATTGCCGGGCTCGGCAAGGCAAAATTGTCCAACTCATGCCGTCGCCGGGTGAAGTAGCACTCGCTTGAAACTAGCTAACTGGTTAGGGATTTTTGGGCCGAAGAGGACTCTTTGAAAACACTGGCCGTGGGTCACAGTCACCACAGGCCCTGGTTGTTCAAAGCTGGGTTAAAGTAACCCGGGGTTAGTGTGAAATTTGATTTCAGGTCTGAAAACTTTAAGAGAAAATTCAGTTCAAATCTTTTTGCTTGCAATTTGATCATTGCATGTTCTAAAAAGAATAGTGAAAACTTTCCCCAAAAGACTTTTGAACAAAGAAATAAAGAAAGCTGGATTAAAATTTAACCCTGGGTTAGAGCTAATCGGCCTTTGAACAACTGGGCCCACTGCTGTGCAGCAGCAGATCATTTTGACTCTGACCTATTTCATTTCAGAATTCCAAGGGTGCACCGTACTCGAGCACGTCGTTCACAACACGTTTACAGAAAATGTTCGAACTCCTGACCGGAAGCAAGGTGGCGGTATGCGGACTAAGGTCATCTTTCGTAACCTGGGCATATTCCCAGAGGTAGGTCGACATGGCTATTGAACTGCAAGTCACGTCCTTCCTTCCTTCCTTCCTTCCTTCGTTCGTTCCCCGCGAATTTTGGAATCTGTTGCTTTAAAACGCCGGCATAGCCACATCGCTGATAACCGTTTGATACGTTTTTCTTTTTGTCGTTCTCCCTCTGTCTATCTGCAGCGGATGCGACGATCAGATGAAAGACAGCCTTGCTGCTTGTCTCCGGCACTCCCGAGAGCAGGCCCAGCACACTTACGACCGACGCACGGCAAACCAGAAGAAGACCCCGGCATTAGATCTGGCCAGGCGCAAGGCCGAAGAAGAGGAGCTTGTGGCCGGGCCCATGACCAGGTCTCTCCAGCTGCCAGAGATCTCGGAGCCGGAGATCGACGTGGGCGACTTTGTGGGACTCGTGGCCGAGGACAGCACCCTACAGAAGCCTTCGATTTTCCTGGGGCGTGTTCAAGCTTTCCTGCCGGAAGGCCAAGCCCTCCTTCTATGGTACAGGCACACCGGAGGTTCTAACTATGCCCCAGACTTGGACGGTGAGCAGTGGGTGGAGTCGAGAGAGTCGCTAGTCGCTGTGAAGGTGGCTGCTGCCAAAGGCAGTCCCTACGCCATGCGACTGCTGACCAGCGTGCGCGAGATACACAAGGCAGTCATGGGCGGGGAGCGGGGATCCTGACCTCAAAAAAAAAAAAAGGACAAAGCAAAAGGACAAAGAGGAGAAAAAAAAAAACAGAACGAGAACTCTAAGAAGATCCCTTTTCTTCGCTATTGTTGTTGGACTTTTGGAAGCCGCCAGAGAGATTTCTAGCTGTCAGATAAATAATAAAAAGTGTGTGAATTTGAATTTGTCTGGCTTTTGCTGTTCTGTTCGGTCCTGTCCTGTTTTCTTGCTTTCTTGTTTTCTTGTTTTCTTGTTTTGATTTTGTTTTTGTTTTTTTTTGCACCCGGAATTATTTCATTTGAAGCCGTCCGTCACAAAAGCAACACACCCGACAGGCAAAAACCGGCCACGAATGGTGATTTTTCCCCGATTCAAACTTGCCCACGCACGTCCGGGCCGATTCGGACTTGCCCGCACACGAATTAATTATTTGCCCACAGCTCGCGCGTCGAAACATGTGACGGTTCAAAGGGAACTTTGATAAATATGGATCAATGATATCGAAAGGAGGTAGACTAAATGATGAACAGTTAGAGCTAAATGTTAACGGAACAGCCATTAAATCATATAATTCTATTCTAAGTTATTGGGTGTAAATATTGATGATAATTTACATTTTTCTGATCGCGTAAGTAACATCTGTTAAAAAAAAAAAAAAATTAAAAAAAAAAAGAAAAAAAAAGGAAGCAGTCAAAGGCTGGGTGTAACTAATAGATTAAGGAAGTTAATCCCAGCCAAGGCTAAATTACAACTTTTTAAGGCTGCTATTCTGCCTTATTTAACTTACTGTGGTACTGTATGGAATTGTTGCAAAGCTAGTGATTCTAGAAAAGTAGAGAGGGTACAAGAACGTCAATCTTAAATATTTTAAATACTATCAAGATCATATTATTGTAATTATTATCATCTTATTATCTCATCATATGAAGGTTATCATCTTATTATACAGGGTGGGGTATTATAAACGTGGGGTCTACTATTTTCGGGGTAGGGTAGTTTTATATGGGAAGAGCTCTTTTATCATATTCCAATAAATTTTTAACGCATAGTTTTATATAGATCAGATGAGTTTAGTTTAGGTGTGCTTACCTAGTGGGAAACTGCTATCTTATTTGACACGTAAATAAAGCTTATGATGATTTTATTTATTATTATTTGATTGGCTAGTTGGCCGGCCATCTCGGCCTAGCGCCAAATGTCCCCCCCTCCCCCCTCCCCCCCTCCCCAAGGCGCGCGCGCACGCGCATTAGGTGACTCGACTAGCTAGCCCTGCGAGCTAGACAGACATGTCTTTTCGTTTCGCCTCCACGAAATCGGAGGCAGTGGGAATGTGGCATCACACACCTTCCATCCCCGAGGTTTCGAAGTTGCGATGTTGCTGTGTTCAAGGTAACCCTGTGCAAAGAATGATTCGTTGGGCGAGGAGAGCACTTATTTCGAGACTCTCTAGTGGCTGTATACATTATCTGAATTGAGTTGACCTGAGAATTTACATTTCTTTCCATCAGATCTTGTCTTATGTCCACGCTAACTGCATGCGGAATGGTCACGGAAGGGTTACTCGGAGGGCAAACTGGAGCTGATGGCTTCACGTCTGCACCTGTTAAAGGAGAACGCAAAACTGTGACAGTGTCTAAAGCAGGCCCATCCTTGGGTCTTCACATAACAAATGATAGTTCGGGTTGTGCACTCATCGAAGGTATCGATCCAGGAAGCATTGCGCACGAAGCTCCCGGGATCTGCGTCGGAGATCGTATAGTAGCTATAAACGGCACGACTGTCGTCGGTACCGGGCACCGTGATGTAGCTGCTATGATAGCATGGGTTCCGGTCGGAGGGATAGTCGTCTTTGGGTTGATCGAGCCTGAGAGAGAGCAGCTCAGCTCCGGTAAGTCAGCTATCATCTATTATCTATTATGACAGAGTTACAATCTGCCATGCCATATATTCTAACTGCTGATAAGTCAAATGCTCTCACTGTAAGTGAATGGAACATTGACACGGCATCCAAAGGGACCTCTTTTGTCGTGAAAAAATACAAGATCGATCGTGGTAACAGTTCAGAAACAATAATTTGCGTTCTGGTTGCTGAATAAAGTCATGCCGATGGCACTCTGCTCTTTGTTCGAAGCCTTTGCAGACCATTTGACTTTCTCGCTGTAGTGAGAAGTAATGTGGCTCTCCGATCCTCTTTTCTTTTTTTTTTTTCCCCCCTCAGCCCAGACACTCACTGGTAGTTACTGAAGAGTAAGACACTGAGTCTCCAATCCAAGTGATTCTGCTATGGCCGTTGCCAGATGAAGAATTTGCAGATTTCCAGTTCCCAGTTGATTTTATATTTGACATTCGGGGTGCAGTGTCGGATGGTAGAAGTGGAAGGTTGAAATTGTTATCAGTTTTTTTGAAAACGCGTCACTTACTCCTTGACGAAAGTCCAAAGTGTTTTGTTTCACCGACACAGGTTGTCTGAATGTTGTCTGCATGAGCATGAAAATAATGCAAGTGCAATGAACCTTTTCTTTTGGGTTTGGCCACCTTGTTGAAATCTCTCGATTCTTTCTTTACGAGTGAGTATTGAGATTACTGGTTTGGCCAGCTTGTTTAAATTTTCTCAATTCTTTACAAGTGTAGATTGTAGAGGCTAGCTAGCTAGCTAGCTAGCTAGCTGCATGGGCTGCTAACTAGATGTAGAAATCTGGGAAGGTTCTTCCTTGGCCAATTCTGAGGCTTTAACCCTTTTTTGACTCCCAAGAGTGATTCACATGTAACTTCTCCCTGTAATTAATATCTAAACATTATCTGGCAGACAGGTCAGGAGAAAACTCAACCTTATCGAGTAGAAGTGGTGATCTTGATCTAACACCAAATTCTTGTCACTTATTTACAATTATGTGGCAGCCAATCAGATCTTGGGAGTCAAAGGCCGGTTAAAGCAAGAGATTTTAAGACTTTTTGTAAGAATGTCCTCAGAGTTTTGTGTGGGAACTAGTTGCTTGGGGTTGACACTTGATGTGTTGGGTTTTTTTTTTTTTTTTGCTTGCTTAGGGTTAGACAGTGCAATGCAACTTTTATATTTAACCCTTCAACTCCAACCAACACAGAAGTGAGTGACCGACACAGAGTTTCTCCTTACATCATCCACACAATATCGACCATCTAGGTGACGAGAAGAGAGAAAAATGTGGATTTTGTGGATAATTAGTGGATCTAATACTAAATTCTCCGGACTCACATGATAAGAATTGTATGGTTGGCAGTCAAAAGAATTACAAGTTTGATCTGGGAGTTAAAGGGTTAATTCATGGTTCGTTCATATCTGTTTGTTAAATAGATTCGTCCAATAATAAAAATGATGATGTATCGTGTACCTAAGTACCTCCTAGATATTGTACTGATGTCTGTATTTATTTTGCACACAACTTTTTTAAATTGGTGAGAAACAACTTTCATCTACCTACTGATTCATCGGATGATCTGCATCAGGGTTACTCTCTCTCTCTCTCACGGTGGGTGGCATCCAAAAAAAGAAAGAAAGAAAGACCCGAGAGGTCTCCGCTTGAGTGTTTTGCATGCCAAAAGAGTCAGTGTCTTGCTGTGCCATTTCATTTCATTTCACCCTCAAACTGCCAGAGGTGATCGACATGTGACTTCTCCCGGCCCGAGGACCAAGTCATGCACATTCCTCCAGTGAAGTACAAATCCAATCCTTGCCTGGGAAAGTGGCTATATATATATATATATGTATATCAAGGTAACCACTTGTGCCTGATATGTCTGATGATTCTCACCACCTGTTTGCTGAATAATGTATGGATATTATAGGGAGTTATATAGTGTCAAACACTAACAGGAGTTCAAGGGTTAACCCTTTAGCTCCCATATCAAATTTGCACCTCTCCTCACTGTCAACCATACAATCCTTTTGATGGTAGCTACTTGGTAGAATTTAGTATGGCATCAACCAATGGTCCCCAAATTGAGATGATGTTCTGGATTCTCAGCACTCATCCTGTTGATGCTGTATTGATATCGTTAGGAGTACAAATTAGAACAGTTTTGCAATGATGATGCCCAAAACAACCCTCTACCTGTGGTAAGAGGGCAGGCTTTCCTTTCTTCATTTCCAGAATTACTGGCCAGGGGTTAAATGCATGAAATGCAATCTGAATAATAATAATAATAATAATAATAATAATAATAATAATAATGATGATATTACATGTTTCAAATCAAAAATGTCAATGCTAATTTTTGACCCCTGCTTTTCTTTCCTCTAGGCCAACCAAGGACCAAGTCCTGTACAGGCACCTGCACCTGCAAATCCACCCAGTGACTGAGGTATGAATAACAATCAATTGTTCCCAAAGTGCACCACTGAAAACAGACCATTGAAAGAAAAAACATCCTTCTACTACCTGCTGGTCTATGTCCCTCCTTGACCTCTGCACAAACAGTGCCCTGCCTTTCCCCTGGCAAGCCCCGCTGCTCGCTTTGCGACGCGCGCTAGCGCTGGTGGAGCCTGTGGCTCCGGCCTCAACAGTTTGCCCTCACCAACCGGCCAGCGGTCTAGGAACGACAGCCCCTCAAAGTTTCACCTCTGCAGCTACAACTTGTGAGCATTTCTTCCACTCTCCTGCACTGACCATTCCATCGCCTCTCTCTCTCTCTACCTCTTCTCTCCACTGCCTATTGGCATTGTTGGCAGAAATTTCATGTTTTTAGCAATCTCATTTAATAATAGTAGAAATGATAATACAATATCCAATATCCAATATCCAATATCCAATATACAATATACAATGTGCAATATCAAGCAGACAAGTGATGAGATCAAAGAAAAATAGAAATGAAGGGAACTTAAGCTGATCCAATAGAAAATTCTCCAAGCCAACGTCACCAGAACTGTATGGCTGACAGTAAGGAGAATTACTATGGAGATCTTGGGAGGGAGTGAAAGGCTTCATTAAAAGGAGGCTGTAAATTGAATGTCAATGTGAATTTTCCTGCTTTCCTGCCTGTAGGGGAAACAAGGACCAAGTGAAGTACAAATTGAATCCTTCCCTGGGAAAAAAAAAGGTCAGTCAATTCATAAAATCAAATCCGTGAGAATAATGATTGATCACCCACTCCGAGATAATATTATTATTGTTATCTGTCAGCCATTTGAAATGACAGGGCTTGCACAGGAATGAAATTCCCTTCAAACCAGATTGCACCTGTACGTCCCTTACCACTTGAGTGTAACCCTTTAGCTCCCAGATCAAATTTGCACCTCTCCTCACTGTCAACCATACAATCCTTATGATGGTAGTTCCTTGGTAGAATTTAGTATGGCATCAACCAATGGTCCCCAAATTGAGATGATGTTCTGGATTCTCAGCACTCACCCTGTTCATATTGTATTTATATCGTTAGGAAAAATTCTCTCTCCAGGTCATTTGCGGTAGTGAAAGGGTTATTAAGAGCTGTCACATCGCCTCGCCTGCAGGTAAATATGGTCAATGACATTACTAGATTTCTGGATTATACCATCCATTTACCCGTCTACGTAACATTTCCCCCACTGAACACACAAGAGGCTGTCGTTCCCCTGACAGGCCATGATCACCATTGCGCTACGCGCGCAGGCCTTCTGGGCACCTGGGGCTACCACCTCAACAGTCTGCCGCAGGCCTGCGACCAGCGCTATGGAAATGACAGCCATCAGAAACTTTTAACTCCGTCCATCATTATCACATCAACCCTTGACATTAATTCATTCCTCCTTTGCAGCTGAATTTCATTCAGACACTTTGGATTGGTTATTATTGCTTCAAAAAGTGCAGGAATTCAGTGTGAAGCTAGCTCTGGCCTTAAGGAATTGTCATACTTTTTGCTGTGCAATTTCATGTTTCTATCAGTGTCAACAGATGAGCAAAATTCTCTCTTTTCTTCAGTTGCAGCAGCTGACATGCAAGGGCAGGAACTGTGCTGGTGTGATGTAGCTATCAAGTGCCACCATCAAGGTTGAATGTGTGCAGGCAGTGATGACTGGAGATTTTTTCCCCCTCTAAACAATACTGCCTAACCGAATGGAGTAGACAAGAAAAGTTTTGACACATTCATTGGTATTGTTGTTGAAAATAAAGACTGGTGCCCAAATTTATATTCAAAGGAGTGTGTGCTTTTGTCCTTTGTCTTTGTGTAGGTAATTGGATGATCTCTAGTGATATTTGACCTAAATGCCTGCAGTGATATTTCGAAATTGTTATGCGTAGTCTCACCAGCTGTTAGGCCGGTGGCATTTGAGGCAATTTTGAAATATCACCAGTGGTATTCATGCCAAACATCAGGTACAAATTATGCTGTTATTCGTCTCTACCGCTACCCGGGTTTAGTTTGTAATTTTCACATGTAGGTATTTGGCTTAAATTAAGCTGAAACACCACTGCTCTAAGCCAATCAAATCGCAGAAATGTCTCATGTGCTAGTATACGGGCATTAAAACCGGACAGTGCAACCTCGATGTATGAAACCCTTTCACTCCCAAGATCTGATTAGTAATTGTCCTTACTATCTGCCAGACAACTCTTATGATGTGAGTTCAAAGAATTTGGTATTGGCTCAACTACTAATCCCATGATCGATGTTCTTCTCCATTCTCGTCACCTGCCTGCTTGATATTGTATTCATACTGTAAGGAGAAGTTCTGTCTTGGTCACTTGTGGGAGTGGAGGGTTCATATTTATTTCATTTCGCCAATTTGACAGGCACGTTTTCTGTGATTTGAATTTGCTCTAGGAGTATTTCATTGTCCGAAGCTTTTTGATTTTGGCTCCAATAATTTTTTTTTAAATTTTGGAGCGCGGGCTCAACTCTATGCATACACCCCAGTACCCCCTCGGTGTCGAAATGGAAACAGACAAAACAGATGGCGAAGGTAGTGAGTAGATGTCAAGGACTTTCAGTCTAAGACTCGTAGAACCAACCTTCTGAGGCTTATTCTGCTCGGTAAACGGAGAGTATTTTCCCGACGATCGGTCCATTTTCTAAAGGGAGGTCGCAAGTGCCTGTCAAATATCCCAGGCATTTTTGCTTCGTTTTGTGTACTTTGGTAGAAACTCGTACGTCGAAGGAACGCGCTTTAAAAGTGTATGAATCCAGAGCTACACATATTTACAGTTGAGGGTGACAAACTGAACGGATGTACCCAGTCGTTTGGCGTACTGTTGGACCCTAACCCTAACCCTAACCCTAACCCTAACCCTAAACCCTAACCCTAACCCTAACCCTAACCCTAACCCTAACCCTAACCCTAACCCTAACCCTAAGCCTATAATGCACTGCTTTTCTTAACGAGGATCTATTTTCATTTCAATATGGAGGGCGAAATTTGGCAAAGTGCCCCAAAGAGAGATCTCGGACTGACAATTGGAAAAAGAGGTTGAATTTGTCTGTTCAGAGTTTTGTCGGCAGTCTAATTGTTGTTCAATTCCTTTCTCTGAACTGCAAACCTCTTTAGTGAAATGAAGGTGAAAACAAAAGACCATTTTATCGCAATTGGTTGACAGCTTGGTAAGGAAAGCTGCATTTATAGCGATCGTGGTGACTAGAGTTAAAGGAGACACTTTTGAATGTTCTCATCTTTGTGGGCACAGCGACCTGCTTCCCTTTTGTGGCGGTTATTAAAAATAACTTATTATAGCAGAGAACGAGTACACATTTTCTCAACCATCAACTCAATTTTATTTTAAATGTGTTGAATTCCAAAATGAACACGCTGGTCAAATTTCAAAATCGAGCTAAACTATCTGTCACCTTTGTCACAGAAAAAAATTAGTTTGCTCACAAAAACACGACCGCCTTAGCTTGAATATTATCATCAACGGCTTGTGAGGAACTTAAAAAAAAAAAAATCTTGCAAACACAACATTTACGGAACACACTGGCCTGTGTTGAACTCTGAAATGAACATGCTGGTTGAATTTCAAAATCGAGTAAAACCATCTCACCACTGTCACAGAAAAGACCAATTTCCTCAGAAAAACACCACTGCCCTAGCTTGAATATTTATCCACAGTTTGCGACAGACTTTGACATTGATCATCTTGTTATAAAATTGACTGAAACCACCTCTCACGATTGTCGCAAAAAAAACATTCATTTCTTCAGAACACACTGGCCTGTGTTGAACTCTAAAATGAACATGCAACCTGGTTGAATTTCAAAATTGAGTAAAACCATTGTCACAGAAAAAACTAATGTCCTCATAGCTTGAATATCTATCCACAGTCTGTGAGAGACGTTGACATTGATCATCTCGAACTCCAAAATGAACATCCAAGTGAAAAGCTTACAGTCTGACTGAAAATTTGTTTTACAGCTAGGTACCTCCTATTGGAAGACAGTCCTGTCGATCTCTTCTTCTTCAGTGGGATCTTCTGGCTGGAGAAACCACAGCCACCTGTTGTTACTGTCTGGTATGCACCTTCGACGTATATACATGAGTGCTGCGATCTGGCTATGGTGGTTACGCAGATATTTAGGATCAAAGTTTAGGACCCTCGAGCGAATTCCAGCAAGCTAAAACAGAAAAGAGAGAAGCTACGAACACTCGAGGACGATTATTTGATGAGAGATTGAAAATCGACGATGTATTAGGTCAGGTGTCGTGACTTATTCACTTCAACAAACGACGCGCTCGCCATTCCTCGCGTTTCGTGCCTTCATGACAACATAGCTGCAAGTTTCCAAAAATGGCACCGGAAGTGGAGGTCTCTATTGTGTTCGCGCAGGTTCTGCGCGTACACAATAAATGATTGATAGCCCTGGCCACTTCCTGCCTTCCCAGGTACGTGACTTCTTACACACGACGTGACTCGAACTGAAAGCAATGTGTGGGAACTAGCGCGTCTCTCCCCTTGTACTTTGGTCAACGTGGGACGGCAAGGAATTAATTCAATGAAAATTTCACCCCGTCGACTTCCAAAGAGAATGAATTTTGCGTCCGATGGACGGAAAGTTCTTCAAATATATTGCGCGTAGAGCTGATCACTACTATACGTTTTTATTTCCCGAAAGCATTTTTATCGTTAAAAGGAACACACACACACACACACGGAAAAAAAAAAAAATGACTTTAAATTTGGACAAAACCAAATGCATGCTTATCGGTAGTAATAGGAAGCGCGTAAATATAGTTTATCATTATTATTTATTATTATTTGATTGGCTAGTTGGCCGGCCATATCGGCCTAGCGCCAAATGTCCCCCCCCCTCCCCCCTCCCCCCCTCCCCCCCTCCCCAAGGCGCGCGCGCACGCGCATTAGGTGACTCGACTAGCTGGCCCTGCGAGCTAGAGAGACATGTCTTTTCGTTTCGCCTCCGCAAAATCGGAGGCAGTGGGAATATGGCATCACACACCTTCCATCCCCGAGGTTTCGAAGTTGCGATGTTGCTGCGTTCAAGGTAACCCTGTGCAAAGAATGATTCGTTGTGCGAGGAGAGCACCTATTTGGAGACTCTCTAGTGGCTGTATATATTATCTGAATTGAGTTCACTCCCACAACTTAACGAAGGCTTTTCGACTGCGGGCGAGTCGATTTCAACCTTCTTCTCTTTGCGCAATATTCGTTCGTTCGTTCGTTTGTTCGTTCGTTCGTTTGGAAGATTTCGCACCTCGTCTGCGAAGCCGCTTCGATTTCGACTCGATTCGTGGCGCACACGTGGACGAACGCGCGAGTGCAAAAAAACCAGCAGTCGATCGACTCTGAGAACGAAGCAACTCGCAAGAGAATCGAAAGCCTTTTCCGTCCGTAGATTTTTCTCTCTGTTCGCAAATACAGGGCTTTCAGCCGCAGGGGACGAGCGTCCTCCTGACTCGAGCGACGAGCGAGTGTTTGTCTGTTTGTCTGTCTCTTTGTTTGTTTTGCCTGTTTGTACACGTCCAAGTTGGCAGTTAAAAACATAGTCTATTTTCCAAGGTTTCCAAGGAAGGTTTCTTCACTTCATGCCTGGGTCCTTATGTATATTATTCTGTTTTACAGAAAATAACAGTCAACTTGAGCAGGAAAACTCCAATCAGCCTAGAGGGGCCAGAAAAGAATTGTGCTTAGAAATAGCAGTTACCTCCAGCTGGAAAATACAAGTAAGTACTGCCAAAGAATATTTATTCCTTGCCGGTAATCTCAGAACGGCTGTCTAGGGCTGGAAATATTAACAGTACTGGAATACAACAGTTAACTCCTGCTGAGAAACTGAGAACAGCTGAGAGGGGCTGGGAAATAACAGTGCTGGAATACAAGAGTTATCCACTGCTGGAATTCAGAAACAGCAAACTTTTCAATACTCTGCTACAATACACTGAGCATGCAATAATACCTTCCATTGCCTCAACTCCAGTTACTTGTAGAAAGGTCATCTCTGAACCATTAAATAGGATCTGCTCTACCAGTTATGTACAGTTTGCAATACATTAATGAAAGAAAAAATCTTAACCCTTTAACCCCAAGAGTGGGCAGCCTCTAAGTTCTCATTACAAAATCACCCCTGATATGATAGCAATCTCATTTAATAATAGTAGAAATGATAATACAATATGCAATATCCAATATACAATATACAATATACGATATCCAATATACAATATCCAATATACAATATCCAATATCCAATGTACAATATACAATATGCAATATCATGCAGACAAGTGATGAGATCAAAGAAAAATAGAAATGAAGGGAACTTAAGCTGATCCAATAGCAAATTCTCCAAGCCAACATCACCAGAACTGTATGGCTGACAGTAAGGAGAATTACTCTGGAGATCTTGGGAGGGAGTGAAAGGCTTCATTAAAAGGAGGCTGTAAATTGAATGTCAATGTGAATTTTCCTGCTTTCCTGCCTGTAGGGAATACAAGGACCAAGTGAAGTACAAATTGAATCCTTCCCTGGAAAAAAAAAAAAAGGTCAGTCAATTCATAAAACCGGATCCGTGAGAGTAATGATTGATCACCCACTCCGAGATCCGAGATAATATTATTATTGTTATCTGTCAGCCATTTGAAATGACAGGGCTTGCACAGGAATGAAATTCCCTTCAGACCAGATTGCACCTGTACGTCCCTTACCACTGGAGTGTTTTGCATGCCAAAAAAGTCAGTATATGGGAAGAATAGTATGCAACTGAATGATGCAAGTCTCAGCCAGTTGAGGGTTCTTACATTTTTCTATGGTGGTGCTAATGGTGTCTCAGTCAATTGCTAACTTAGTATTTAAGTACTAGTTGTGGTATTGATTATTTGACTTTCCCTAAATGTTTTTTATTGGTGGAGCCAACAGAAAAAGTTTGTGAGGCCATGCTTTAAAAAAATGACAGGAAGGCCTTAAGAGCCTACTTAGATCTTTATGAAGATGGAGGGTTATTTTATTGGCAGTGACATGTAAAGATAGTTTGCCAGGGCCACTTACTAGGAGTAGATTTATAAGTTAAAAATACTACATTTGAGCTCAATTTTTACCCAGACATTATTCAGGTATGATGGAAAGTTAAAAGCACGTTCTTGTCTCATTCATAAGCAATGCTATATACTTCACAGCTGTCAAATTTATTAAATTTTGTGTTCAGAATTACTTTTGGCCTTGATATTTTTAACATTATGTAACATTTAACATTGCATAACATTGTTTTTAACAAACAGTAAAATTTTTTGGTTTTGATCTGAGCAATTAAAAACATTGTGTTGTTTCCAAGGTTTCCAAGGAAGGTTTCTTCACTTCATGCCTGGGTCCTTATGTATATTATTCTGTTTTACAGAAAATAACAGTCAACTGGAGCAGGCAAACTCCAATCAGCCAAGAGGGGCCAGAAAAGAATTGTGCTTAGACATAGCAGTTACCTCCAGCTGGAAAATACAAGTAAGTACTGCCAAAGAATATTTATTCCTTGCGGGTAATCTCAGAACGGCTGTCTATGGCTGGAAATTAACAGTACTGGAATACAACATTTAACTTCTGCTGAGAAACTGAGAACAGCTAAGAGGGGCTGGGAAATAACAGTGCTGGAATACAAGAGTTATCCACTGCTGGATATATATATATATATATATATATCAAGGTAACCACTTGTGCCTGATATGTCTGATGATTCTCACCACCTGTTTGCTGAATAATGTATGGATATTATAGGGAGTTATATAGTGTCAAACACTAACAGGAGTTCAAGGGTTAACCCTTTAGCTCCCATATCAAATTTGCACCTCTCCTCACTGTCAACCATACAATCCTTTTGATGGTAGCTACTTGGTAGAATTTAGTATGGCATCAACCAATGGTCCCCAAATTGAGATGATGTTCTGGATTCTCAGCACTCATCCTGTTGATGCTGTATTGATATCGTTAGGAGTACAAATTAGAACAGTTTTGCAATGATGATGCCCAAAACAACCCTCTACCTGTGGTAAGAGGGCAGGCTTTCCTTTCTTCATTTCCAGAATTACTGGCCAGGGGTTAAATGCATGAAATGCAATCTGAATAATAATAATAATAATAATAATAATAATAATAATAATAATAATAATGATGATGATATTACATGTTTCAAATCAAAAATGTCAATGCTAATTTTTGACCCCTGCTTTTCTTTCCTCTAGGCCAACCAAGGACCAAGTCCTGCACAGGCACCTGCACCTGCACATCCACCCAGTGACTGAGGTATGAATAACAATCAATTGTTCCCAAAGTGCACCACTGAAAACAGACCATTGAAAAAAAAAACATCCTTCTACTACCTGCTGGTCTATGTCCCTCCTTGACCTCTGCACAAACAGTGCCCTGCCTTTCCCCTGGCAAGCCCCGCTGCTCGCTTTGCGACGCGCGCTAGCGCTGGTGGAGCCTGTGGCTCCGGCCTCAACAGTTTGCCCTCACCAACCGGCCAGCGGTCTAGGAACGACAGCCCCTCAAAGTTTCACCTCTGCAGCTACAACTTGTGAGCATTTCTTCCACTCTCCTGCACTGACCATTCCATCGCCTCTCTCTCTCTCTACCTCTTCTCTCCACTGCCTATTGGCATTGTTGGCAGAAATTTCATGTTTTTAGCAATCTCATTTAATAATAGTAGAAATGATAATACAATATCCAATATCCAATATCCAATATCCAATATACAATATACAATGTGCAATATCAAGCAGACAAGTGATGAGATCAAAGAAAAATAGAAATGAAGGGAACTTAAGCTGATCCAATAGAAAATTCTCCAAGCCAACGTCACCAGAACTGTATGGCTGACAGTAAGGAGAATTACTATGGAGATCTTGGGAGGGAGTGAAAGGCTTCATTAAAAGGAGGCTGTAAATTGAATGTCAATGTGAATTTTCCTGCTTTCCTGCCTGTAGGGGAAACAAGGACCAAGTGAAGTACAAATTGAATCCTTCCCTGGGAAAAAAAAAGGTCAGTCAATTCATAAAATCAAATCCGTGAGAATAATGATTGATCACCCACTCCGAGATAATATTATTATTGTTATCTGTCAGCCATTTGAAATGACAGGGCTTGCACAGGAATGAAATTCCCTTCAAACCAGATTGCACCTGTACGTCCCTTACCACTTGAGTGTAACCCTTTAGCTCCCAGATCAAATTTGCACCTCTCCTCACTGTCAACCATACAATCCTTATGATGGTAGTTCCTTGGTAGAATTTAGTATGGCATCAACCAATGGTCCCCAAATTGAGATGATGTTCTGGATTCTCAGCACTCACCCTGTTCATATTGTATTTATATCGTTAGGAAAAATTCTCTCTCCAGGTCATTTGCGGTAGTGAAAGGGTTATTAAGAGCTGTCACATCGCCTCGCCTGCAGGTAAATATGGTCAATGACATTACTAGATTTCTGGATTATACCATCCATTTACCCGTCTACGTAACATTTCCCCCACTGAACACACAAGAGGCTGTCGTTCCCCTGACAGGCCATGATCACCATTGCGCTACGCGCGCAGGCCTTCTGGGCACCTGGGGCTACCACCTCAACAGTCTGCCGCAGGCCTGCGACCAGCGCTATGGAAATGACAGCCATCAGAAACTTTTAACTCCGTCCATCATTATCACATCAACCCTTGACATTAATTCATTCCTCCTTTGCAGCTGAATTTCATTCAGACACTTTGGATTGGTTATTATTGCTTCAAAAAGTGCAGGAATTCAGTGTGAAGCTAGCTCTGGCCTTAAGGAATTGTCATACTTTTTGCTGTGCAATTTCATGTTTCTATCAGTGTCAACAGATGAGCAAAATTCTCTCTTTTCTTCAGTTGCAGCAGCTGACATGCAAGGGCAGGAACTGTGCTGGTGTGATGTAGCTATCAAGTGCCACCATCAAGGTTGAATGTGTGCAGGCAGTGATGACTGGAGATTTTTTCCCCCTCTAAACAATACTGCCTAACCGAATGGAGTAGACAAGAAAAGTTTTGACACATTCATTGGTATTGTTGTTGAAAATAAAGACTGGTGCCCAAATTTATATTCAAAGGAGTGTGTGCTTTTGTCCTTTGTCTTTGTGTAGGTAATTGGATGATCTCTAGTGATATTTGACCTAAATGCCTGCAGTGATATTTCGAAATTGTTATGCGTAGTCTCACCAGCTGTTAGGCCAGTGGTATTTGAGGCAATTTTGAAATATCACCAGTGGTATTCATGCCAAACATCAGGTACAAATTATGCTGTTATTCGTCTCTACCGCTACCCGGGTTTAGTTTGTAATTTTCACATGTAGGTATTTGGCTTAAATGAAGCTGAAACACCACTGCTCTAAGCCAATCAAATCGCAGAAATGTCTCATGTGCTAGTATACGGGCATTAAAACCGGACAGTGCAACCTCGATGTATGAAACCCTTTCACTCCCAAGATCTGATTAGTAATTGTCCTTACTATCTGCCAGACAACTCTTATGATGTGAGTTCAAAGAATTTGGTATTGGCTCGACTACTAATCCCATGATCGATGTTCTTCTCCATTCTCGTCACCTGCCTGCTTGATATTGTATTCATACTGTAAGGAGAAGTTCTGTCTTGGTCACTTGTGGGAGTGGAGGGTTCATCATTCAACTGGGTTTTGACCTGTGGCCTTTATTTCATTTCGCCAATTTGACAGGCACGTTTTCTGTGATTTGAATTTCCTCTAGGAGTATTTCATTTTCCGAAGCTTTTTGATTTTGGCTCCAATAATTTTTTTTTAAATTTTGGAGCGCGGGCTCAACTCTATGCATACACCCCAGTACCCCCTCGGTGTCGAAATGGAAACAAATAAAACAGATGGCGAAGGTAGTGAGTAGATGTCAAGGACTTTCAGTCTAAGACTCGTAGAACCAACCTTCTGAGGCTTATTCTGCTCGGTAAACGGAGAGTATTTTCCCGACGATCGGTCCATTTTCTAAAGGAAGGTCGCAAGTGCCTGTCAAATATCCCAGGCATTTTTGCTTCGTTTTGTGTACTTTGGTAGAAACTCGTACGTCGAAGGAACGCGCTTTAAAAGTGTATGAATCCAGAGCTACACATATTTACAGTTGAGGGTGACAAACTGAACGGATGTACCCAGTCGTTTGGCGTACTGTTGGACCCTAACCCTCATTTCCACACGCGATGGTTGAATTTAGCCGGAAAAAGCACGGTGAGTGTTAGGGTTAGCTGAAAAAATTCCTAAGCAAGGGTGAATTTCTTTCTGGAACCATTAATAGTTGGAAGGAATTTGCTTAAATAACAACCCTTACCGCCTGTCTGGGGGTAAAACCTTGAACTTAGACTATAATGCACTGCTTTTCTTAACGAGGATCTATTTTCATTTCAATATGGAGGGCGAAATTTGGCAAAGTGCCCCAAAGAGAGATCTCGGACTGACAATTGGAAAAAGAGGTTGAATTTGTCTGTTCAGAGTTTTGTCGGCAGTCTAATTGTTGTTCAATTCCTTTCTCTGAACTGCAAACCTCTTTAGTGAAATGAAGGTGAAAACAAAAGACCATTTTATCGCAATTGGTTGACAGCTTGGTAAGGAAAGCTCCATTTATAGCGATCGTGATGACTAGAGTTAAAGGAGACACTTTTGAATGTTCTCATCTTTGTGGGCACAGCGACCTGCTTCCCTTTTGTGGCGGTTATTAAAAATAACTTATTATAGCAGAGAACGAGTACACATTTTCTCAACCATCAACTCAATTTTATTTTAAATGTGTTGAATTCCAAAATGAACAGGCTGGTCAAATTTCAAAATCGAGCTAAACTATCTGTCACCTTTGTCACAGAAAAAAATTAGTTTGCTCACAAAAACACGACCGCCTTAGCTTGAATATTATCATCAACAGCTTGTGAGGAACTTAAAAAAAAAAAAATCTTGCAAACACAACATTTACGGAACACACTGGCCTGTGTTGAACTCTGAAATGAACATGCTGGTTGAATTTCAAAATCGAGTAAAACCATCTCACCACTGTCACAGAAAAGACCAATTTCCTCAGAAAAACACCACTGCCCTAGCTTGAATATTTATCCACAGTTTGCGACAGACTTTGACATTGATCATCTTGTTATAAAATTGACTGAAACCACCTCTCACGATTGTCGCAAAAAAAACATTCATTTCTTCAGAACACACTGGCCTGTGTTGAACTCTAAAATGAACATGCAACCTGGTTGAATTTCAAAATTGAGTAAAACCATTGTCACAGAAAAAACTAATGTCCTCATAGCTTGAATATCTATCCACAGTCTGTGAGAGACGTTGACATTGATCATCTCGAACTCCAAAATGAACATCCAAGTGAAAAGCTTACAGTCTGACTGAAAATTTGTTTTACAGTTAGGTACCTCCTATTGGAAGACAGTCCTGTCGATCTCTTCTTCTTCAGTGGGATCTTCTGGCTGGAGAAACCACAGCCACCTGTTGTTACTGTCTGGTATGCACCTTCGACGTATATACATGAGTGCTGCGATCTGGCTATGGTGGTCGCTGTGATGGCCAATGGCGCTGGCTATTTTAGACAAGTTGCACCATACGTCTCCCCAGCCTCTTTGTAAGAGAAGGTGTTGGAGACGTGGACGGAGCATGACCAGCATTCCAGCGTTGGCTATATATCGCAATCTGGTGGCACTACAACTCAGGATGTCCTCCAGGGCCTTGCAAAGCAGGATCCTCCTATCTTCAGGGATCTGTCCGCCGTTCAAACATTGTGCGATCAGGGGTGCAAATTCCAACATGGCAGCCAGCCGTCCGTTTCTTTTCAAGCCCAGCGCAGTGATTGTGGGTTGGTCCAGCTTGTTTACGAGCATGCAAATGGAGCAGGTTGGATTCTGACATTTGGTTCTCACGTCGGCCATATCTCCCCCCCCTTCCTGGCACAGGCAGTACGGGCAGCTCTGATCCTCTTCATCCTGGGAGTCTCTCACGACCGGCTCTCCCAGGCAAGTGCAGTCGGCCCCAGTGGCTGTCCAGACGTCGCGGACTCTCTGCCTCGC
Source organism: Pocillopora damicornis (assembly GCF_964200805.1). Taxonomy (NCBI): domain Eukaryota; kingdom Metazoa; phylum Cnidaria; class Anthozoa; order Scleractinia; family Pocilloporidae; genus Pocillopora; species Pocillopora damicornis. The sequence continues at coordinate 24,277,748 of NC_142677.1, forward strand.
TATTCTGGTACGTTCCTCTGTGTAGACCCTGAGAGCTGCAGATTGTCTAGCCTGCTGTAAGGCTTGCGTGTCTGAAGATCTGGCCTGCTGTTCTGCCTAGGGAGAGAAAAAAAAAGCAACAGGTGAGGTAGGTACCTCCACTAATAATAATAATAATAATAATAATAATAATGATAATAAAATTAATAATAATAATAATAAAGCATGCTTCGTGCAAGTAGTGAAAATTAAAAAATTTAAAATGGGGTGAAAATTTTTTAACTTACAATTGGTTCATTCTCAATTTCCCCCTGCCCCTCTAAAAGGTCAAAATTAAATGTAGGTTAAAAGTTTTTGACAAAGATTGAGTCTCAATTTCCTCTGTCTCCTGGCCCCAACTATTCAGCAAATGCCAATCTAATATTTTTGAAGTTAGCACCTATCAAATCATTTTGTCAGTCAATGTGCAGTTATTTATTTTTTAAATTTCAGTTCACCTGTGGTGGGTTGCAAGGTTGGTTTCCTTGCAGGAACTTTTGCAGTCTGTCCAAAGACTCTCTGTTGGGTATGCGTGTGGCTATGATTCCCGGCAGTGCTAGCAGACGCTGCCGGGGATCTGGTGGTACTTCCTGCTGCACTTCTTGGTCCCTCGGTCTTTGCTCAGCTACTGGCCCTTCTGTAGACACCTGGGATGCTCGGGTGCTGGCACGTCTGGGCGTCGCCTGCTTTCTTCGTCTGACCAAGCCGGAGCTGCCGCTGGGTCTTCGTGTGGGTGTCGCTTCTGCAGCTGTGACTCGCAGAGCCTGTTATAAAAGGGTGAGATATATCTAGTTGGTCATCTAAAACAAGGCCCTGCATGATGAAGAGGATCTTTAAATGCGTGTGTTATGGTCATCTGGAGTAATGGGTTCTAAGCTCGTCTACTGACTGACTGACTCGCTCTTAATCACAGGAGAGACCCTACCTGAGTCGTTGTCTGCACAGACACGTAACACTGCAGCAGATTTTCTATGTGCCTTGTCACGGTTTCAGTGTGCTCTGGGGTTCCTCGGGCGGGAAGTGGGTCTAGCTCCTCTTCAGCGTCCCACCCGACGGAGAGTTCTGACTCATCCGAACTGCTGTCCTCCCCATGGTCTGGAGCAGAGGCTATCACCAGATCCCAGTGGGAAGAGCTGGCCAGTCTGAGCCCCTTTGTCTGTTCGGCTTCCAGGGGCGTCATGGTCAGGAAGTCCACTCCAAATCGAAGCATCATTTCCACCAGACGTGCAGGCTTGTCTTTCTTGCCCGCATATCTGATTGCTGTCATTCGCGCGAGCATCAGTTCTGTCACGGTGAGTCCCAGACCTCGTATCATTTCTTTTGACATGAAAGCAGCCACGTCACCTGCAAGAGAGTCGATGTCAATTGCATGTCCTGAGCACTAGCCCTTCACAAGAACAAATCACTTTGTACCAAAGGTAATCAGAGGAACTGCATTGAGAACACAAGATGTAATAAGTGAGTCTTCCAAAACTGTCCCAAGCTTGAATTTTCTTTGGTGCTAGCAGAGTTATCATTTTTACCTCACAATGGAATACTACTACTACTGTTTTTGTTTGTTTGTTGGTTTTTTTTTTTTTAAAGAAAAAAAAATTGTTAAGAAATGTTTTCAAGTTACCTGGAGACACGCTTCGAATTCCCTGGTTCGAAATGCGTGCTGCCACCGTGATATTGCCGGGCAAGATTCCTCTGTGTGTGTCCGTGATGAGACGACGAGGGAAACCATGTGTAAACTGGGCAGAGACATCGCTCCAGTGGGGGGCATTCAAGATCATGACGTTCCCAAAGAGGTCAAGGCGTACCAAATTCAAGTTGCGGTCGAATGCCTCGTTGCCACATCTCAGACTCCCATCCAAGGCCTCTCCCGTGGTTAGAAACATATCCTCCTTGGACAGTTCATTTCTTCTTTCTTGTGAGTGGTCTGACTCCTGCCGCTGTGTGCTGCACCATTCCTCTCTACTCTGTACATAGCGTGAACAATAATCTCTACATGTCTGCAGGTCTTCAAATACCACTTCTCCAGCTTGGTCCTCAGCAAAAAGCCCTGCGGGCAAACGCAAGCTGTCATACAGGAACAGATTGAAGTTGAACCGCATTCTATCTTCCAACGATACCGCCAGGCCAGACGGGAAATATGGTGCAACAAGGACCGGTGCCACATTCCTGCTTGTGGATGGCTGGTTGTCTAAGGCCACATGCAGCATTGGTGAGTCCCGGGGTTGTGTTTCATCATCAATGAACGAGCTTGAAGGGCTAGGAAAAAAAGGGAAAAACAAAGCATGAAAAAAATTGAAAAAACATGAATTGCCTTGCTCAAGAGCTACTTCTGTTTCCTTTTGTGAACGTGGGTGAATCCTTGTTTACATTTTTTGCCTCGTCATCATCATCATCTCACGAAGAAATAAGATGAAATTTTTGAATATGGAAAGAGCATATGAACCATTTCAGTTATCTCTGACAATCTGAGCCCCATCGATAGATAACAAACAGTTTCCCAGGAATTCTCTTTTCAAAACCCCAAAATTTACAGGGAATGCATGAGCTCGTTGATGTTTTGCCTGCAAGTGATTTTGCAGTTTTTTTTTTTACTTGTGGCCAATTTCTTTGTGACTGATTGCAAGGAGTCGAAACCTAAACAAACTGCATAATTCAACCAGCTCTTTTCATTTTTGAACATGACTGGTATACACAGCTACATCTCCTACGGGTTCACCGGCATGCTAATGGGCAAAAATGTAAACAGGGACGTCACGATCGATCGACCATTCTAACCAATTTGTACTCTTTGGTATACAATCTCAAGTTCTCCAGTCGAGTACTACAAAAGTTGTAGAGTATTTTATTTTGCCCTGTTCCTTGCACAGCAGTTCTCACTTTTATGTGCTCCATTCATCAGATAGAGTGGACAAACCCAAGGCACATGTCAAGTGCAATCTGTTTCCTGGGTAAGTTTGAGCAATTTGGTTGGAATTTTGCAGTAGCCTGATGGCTAATCTGATGTAACACCACCGAAACTATCTTTGGCCGAGTTGAAATTTAATTCGACAATATTGAGCACATGCCTTTTTGAGAACTACTGGGGCATGGATTATAATTATATTAACAAGGCTACAATAATAATAGTAATAATAATAATAATAGTAATAATCAAAGTAGTAGTAATAATGATAATAGCATTAAGAAGAATAACAATAATTCTGATGATGATCTTCAACCAGAGCAGTAGATGCCCTTCAAAATCTGCAGCCAACTAATACCCCATTCACACCAGCAAAACATGTTTTGTTAAACTGGTTTTCATTGAATGAAAATTATAAACAGAGAACTGAAAAACTTGATTTTCCATTGGATTCAAGTACTAGCTAACTTGTATTTCCAATGTGCTACATTCAAGTCAAAAATATTCGGTTAAATAGTTTCTATGAAGAAAAAAAAAATTAAACTGTGTTTAACAAAACAACTTTTAAACATGTTTAAGCTTTGGTGTGAATGGGGCATAATTTGGTTTCGGTGTTCAAGAAATATTGTGGCAAGATTAAAAAATACCAGTAACTGGGGAGAAAACACTTATGTACTATTATCCTGGTCAACTCCCAGGGAAAGGGGCACGCCTTCCATGATTCGAGCATATAAAAGGGCATGGTTGATCGTGTTTTCTTCTGAATTTTGGAAACCTTTGCCAGAAATAAAGGAATAGACCAACAGACATTCTCTGTCCCAATAAGTGACTCTGGGGGAGTAGATAGAATCTAACATGTGCCCACTAAGTCAAATTTAATATCATACCTTTCCTCGCTTGGATCTTCCTCGTCTTGAACGGGAACGGGAACGGGAACGGGATCAAGACGGGAACTGCAATGCGAAAGAGAGTCGTCGCTAAGTACACCAAGTAAAAATCAAGCGTGTATAGTACCATGCCGACAATGTATAGTACAAACGCACAGTACAAAACAACAAAGACAAGAACTAAGAAAGAAGAGGCAGAGACGACCGCAAATAAAACAGCTTCCAAATGAATACAATGAATGCAATGATTGCCTACTGGTCATTTCACTGGGTGCGGTTCACCTCGGGGAACAATAACAAAAAAAACAAAAACAAAAACCAACAAAAAAGTAAACAGAACAGAGCACCATGTGTATTTTAGCGCGTTACCGACCTGCGACTTTCCGCAGCTTGTGTTTCTATAAACTCCCAACCCCTTGCTCTTTTGGAACGTTTCCTTCTGGGCGGCATGTTGAACGACCTTAACTGTGTGAGTTCATATGGGGAATGAGCTGAGAATCTCATCTGGGACGTGTTTAAAGACAGGACCAGCAAGAGGAGGGCGTGCTTAGGGTTCGTGAGTGTTATTTTCGACGAGGTCACGCAGATATTTAGGATCAAAGTTTAGGACCCTCGAGCGAATTCCAGCAAGCTAAAACAGAAAAGAGAGAAGCTACGAACACTCGAGGACGATTATTTGATGAGAGATTGAAAATCGACGATGTATTAGGTCAGGTGTCGTGACTTATTCACTTCAACAAACGACGCGCTCGCCATTCCTCGCGTTTCGTGCCTACATCACAACATGGCTGCAAGTTTCCAAAAATGGCACCGGAAGTGAAGGTCTCTATTGTGTTCGCGCAGGTTCTGCGCGTACACAATAAATGATTGATAGCCCTGGCCACTTCCTGCCTTCCCAGGTACGTGACTTCTTACACACGACGTGACTCGAACTGAAAGCAATGCGTGGGAACTAGCGCGTCTCTCCCCTTGTACTTTGGTCAACGTGGGACGGCAAGGAATTAATTCAATGAAAATTTCACCCCGTCGACTTCCAAAGAGAATGAATTTTGCGTCCGATGGACGGAAAGTTCTTCAAATATATTGCGCGTAGAGCTGATCACTACTATACGTTTTTATTTCCCGAAAGCATTTTTATCGTTAAAAGGAACACACACACACACACGAAAAAAAAAAAAAAAAGACTTTAAATTTGGACAAAACCAAATGCATGCTTATTGGTAGTAATAGGAAACGCGTAAATATAGTTTATCATTATTATTTATTATTATTTGATTGGCTAGTTGGCCGGCCATATCGGCCTAGCGCCAAATGTCCCCCCCTCCCCCCTCCCCCCCTCCCCAAGGCGCGCGCGCACGCGCATTAGGTGACTCGACTAGCTGGCCCTGCGACCTAGAGAGACATGTCTTTTCGTTTCGCCTCCACGAAATCGGAGGCAGTGGGAATATGGCATCACACACCTTCCATCCCCGAGGTTTCGAAGTTGCGATGTTGCTGTGTTCAAGGTAACCCTGTGCAAAGAATGATTCGTTGGGCGAGGAGAGCACTTATTTCGAGACTCTCTAGTGGCTGCATATATTATCTGAATTGAGTTCACTCCCACAACTTAACGAAGGCTTTTCGACTGCGGGCGAGTCGATTTCAACCTTCTTCTCTTTGCGCAATATTCGTTCGTTCGTTCGTTCGTTCGTTTGGAAGATTTCGCACCTCGTCTGCGAAGCCGCTTCGATTTCGACTCGATTCGTGGCGCACACGTGGACGAACGCGCGAGTGCAAAAAAACCAGCAGTCGATCGACTCTGAGAACGAAGCAACTCGCAAGAGAATCGAAAACCTTTTCCGTCCGTAGATTTTTCTCTCTGTTCGCAAATACAGGGCTTTCAGCCGCAGGGGACGAGCGTCCTCCTGACTCGAGCGACGAGCGAGTGTTTGTCTGTTTGTCTGTCTCTTTGTTTGTTTTGCCTGTTTGTACACGTCCAAGTTGGCAGTTAAAAACATAGTCTATTTTCCAAGGTTTCCAAGGAAGGTTTCTTCACTTCATGCCTGGGTCCTTATGTATATTATTCTGTTTTACAGAAAATAACAGTCGACTTGAGCAGGAAAACTCCAATCAGCCAAGAGGGGCCAGAAAAGAATTGTGCTTAGACATAGCAGTTACCTCCAGCTGGAAAATACAAGTAAGTACTGCCAAAGAATACTTAGTCAGTATATGGGAAGAATAGTATGCAACTGAATGATGCAAGTTTCAGCCAGTTGAGGGTTCTTACATTTTTTTATGGTGGTGCTAATGGTGTCTCAGTCAATTGCTAACTTAGTATTTAAGTACTAGTTGTGGTATTGATTATTTGACTTTCCCTAAATGCTTTTTTATTGGTGGAGCCAACGGAAAAAGTTTGTGAGGCCATGCTTTAAAAAAATGACAGGAAGGCCTTAAGAGCCTACTTAGATCTTTATGAAGATGGAGGGTTATTTTATTGGCAGTGACATGTAAAGATAGTTTGCCAGGGCCACTTACTAGGAGTAGATTTATAAGTTAAAAATACTACATTTGAGCTCAATTTTTACGCAGACATTATTCAGGTATGATGGAAATTTAAAAGCACGTTCTTGTCTCATTTATAAGCAATGCTATATACTTCACAGCTGTCAAATTTATTAAATTTTGTGTTCAGAATTACTTTTGGCCTTGATATTTTTAACATTATGTAACATTTAACATTGCATGACATTGTTTTTAACAAACAGTAAACTTTTTTGGTTTTGATCTGAGCTATTAAAAACATTGTGTTGTTTCCAAGGTTTCCAAGGAAGGTTTCTGCACTTCATGCCTGGGTCCTTATGTATATTATTCTGTTTTACAGAAAATAACAGTCGACTGGAGCAGGCAAACTCCAATCAGCCAAGAGGGGCCAGAAAAGAATTGTGCTTAGACATAGCAGTTACCTCCAGCTGGAAAATACAAGTAAGTACTGCCAAAGAATACTTAGTCAGTATATGGGAAGAATAGTATGCAACTGAATGATGCAAGTTTCAGCCAGTTGAGGGTTCTTACATCTTTTTATGGTGGTGCTAATGGTGTCTCAGTCAATTGCTAACTTAGTATTTAAGTACTAGTTGTGGTATTGATTATTTGACTTTCCCTAAATGCTTTTTTATTGGTGGAGCCAACGGAAAAAGTTTGTGAGGCCATGCTTTAAAAAAATGACAGGAAGGCCTTAAGAGCCTACTTAGATCTTTATGAAGATGGAGGGTTATTTTATTGGCAGTGACATGTAAAGATAGTTTGCCAGGGCCACTTACTAGGAGTAGATTTATAAGTTAAAAATACTACATTTGAGCTCAATTTTTACGCAGACATTATTCAGGTATGATGGAAATTTAAAAGCACGTTCTTGTCTCATTCATAAGCAATGCTATATACTTCACAGCTGTCAAATTTATTAAATTTTGTGTTCAGAATTACTTTTGGCCTTGATATTTTTAACATTATGTAACATTTAACATTGCATGACATTGTTTTTAACAAACAGTAAAATTTTTTGGTTTTGATCTGAGCAATTAAAAACATTGTGTTGTTTCCAAGGTTTCCAAGGAAGGTTTCTTCACTTCATGCCTGGGTCCTTATGTATATTATTCTGTTTTACAGAAAATAACAGTCAACTGGAGCAGGCAAACTCCAATCAGCCAAGAGGGGCCAGAAAAGAATTGTGCTTAGACATAGCAGTTACCTCCAGCTGGAAAATACAAGTAAGTACTGCCAAAGAATACTTAGTCAGTATATGGGAAGAATAGTATGCAACTGAATGATGCAAGTTTCAGCCAGTTGAGGGTTCTTACATTTTTTTATGGTGGTGCTAATGGTGTCTCAGTCAATTGCTAACTTAGTATTTAAGTACTAGTTGTGGTATTGATTATTTGACTTTCCCTAAATGCTTTTTTATTGGTGGAGCCAACGGAAAAAGTTTGTGAGGCCATGCTTTAAAAAAATGACAGGAAGGCCTTAAGAGCCTACTTAGATCTTTATGAAGATGGAGGGTTATTTTATTGGCAGTGACATGTAAAGATAGTTTGCCAGGGCCACTTACTAGGAGTAGATTTATAAGTTAAAAATACTACATTTGAGCTCAATTTTTACGCAGACATTATTCAGGTATGATGGAAATTTAAAAGCACGTTCTTGTCTCATTTATAAGCAATGCTATATACTTCACAGCTGTCAAATTTATTAAATTTTGTGTTCAGAATTACTTTTGGCCTTGATATTTTTAACATTATGTAACATTTAACATTGCATGACATTGTTTTTAACAAACAGTAAAATTTTTTGGTTTTGATCTGAGCTATTAAAAACATTGTGTTGTTTCCAAGGTTTCCAAGGAAGGTTTCTGCACTTCATGCCTGGGTCCTTATGTATATTATTCTGTTTTACAGAAAATAACAGTCGACTGGAGCAGGCAAACTCCAATCAGCCAAGAGGGGCCAGAAAAGAATTGTGCTTAGACATAGCAGTTACCTCCAGCTGGAAAATACAAGTAAGTACTGCCAAAGAATACTTAGTCAGTATATGGGAAGAATAGTATGCAACTGAATGATGCAAGTTTCAGCCAGTTGAGGGTTCTTACATCTTTTTATGGTGGTGCTAATGGTGTCTCAGTCAATTGCTAACTTAGTATTTAAGTACTAGTTGTGGTATTGATTATTTGACTTTCCCTAAATGCTTTTTTATTGGTGGAGCCAACGGAAAAAGTTTGTGAGGCCATGCTTTAAAAAAATGACAGGAAGGCCTTAAGAGCCTACTTAGATCTTTATGAAGATGGAGGGTTATTTTATTGGCAGTGACATGTAAAGATAGTTTGCCAGGGCCACTTACTAGGAGTAGATTTATAAGTTAAAAATACTACATTTGAGCTCAATTTTTACGCAGACATTATTCAGGTATGATGGAAATTTAAAAGCACGTTCTTGTCTCATTCATAAGCAATGCTATATACTTCACAGCTGTCAAATTTATTAAATTTTGTGTTCAGAATTACTTTTGGCCTTGATGTTTTTAACATTATGTAACATTTAACATTGCATAACATTGTTTTTAACAAACAGTAAACTTTTTTGGTTTTGATCTGAGCCATTAAAAACATTGTGTTGTTTCCAAGGTTTCCAAGGAAGGTTTCTTCACTTCATGCCTGGGTCCTCATGTATATTATTCTGTTTTACAGAAAATAACAGTCAACTGGAGCAGGCAAACTCCAATCAGCCAAGAGGGGCCAGAAAAGAATTGTGCTTAGACATAGCAGTTACCTCCAGCTGGAAAATACAAGTAAGTACTGCCAAAGAATACTTAGTCAGTATATGGGAAGAATAGTATGCAACTGAATGATGCAAGTTTCAGCCAGTTGAGGGTTCTTACATTTTTTTATGGTGGTGCTAATGGTGTCTCAGTCAATTGCTAACTTAGTATTTAAGTACTAGTTGTGGTATTGATTATTTGACTTTCCCTAAATGTTTTTTATTGGTGGAGCCAACGGAAAAAGTTTGTGAGGCCATGCTTTGAAAAAATGACAGGAAGGCCTTAAGAGCCTACTTAGATCTTTATGAAGATGGAGGGTTATTTTATTGGCAGTGACATGTAAAGATAGTTTGCCAGGGCCACTTACTAGGAGTAGATTTGTAAGTTAAAAATACTACATTTGAGCTCAATTTTTACGCAGACATTATTCAGGTATGATGGAAATTTAAAAGCACGTTCTTGTCTCATTCATAAGCAATGCTATATACTTCACAGCTGTCAAATTTATTAAATTTTGTGTTCAGAATTACTTTTGGCCTTGATGTTTTTAACATTATGTAACATTTAACATTGCATAACATTGTTTTTAACAAACAGTAAACTTTTTTGGTTTTGATCTGAGCAATTAAAAACATTGTGTTGTTTCCAAGGTTTCCAAGGAAGGTTTCTTCACTTCATGCCTGGGTCCTTATGTATATTATTCTGTTTTACAGAAAATAACAGTCAACTGGAGCAGGCAAACTCCAATCAGCCAAGAGGGGCCAGAAAAGAATTGTGCCTAGACATAGCAGTTACCTCCAGCTGGAAAATACAAGTAAGTACTGCCAAAGAATACTTAGTCAGTATATGGGAAGAATAGTATGCAACTGAATGATGCAAGTTTCAGCCAGTTGAGGGTTCTTACATTTTTTTATGGTGGTGCTAATGGTGTCTCAGTCAATTGCTAACTTAGTATTTAAGTACTAGTTGTGGTATTGATTATTTGACTTTCCCTAAATGTTTTTTATTGGTGGAGCCAACGGGAAAAGTTTGTGAGGCCATGCTTTAAAAAAATGACAGGAACCCTTGACATTAATTCATTCCTCCTTTGCAGCTGAATTTCATTCAGACACTTTGGATTGGTTATTATTGCTTCAAAAAGTGCAGGAGTTCAGTGTGAAGCTAGCTGGGGCTTTAAGGAATTTTCATACTTTTTGCTGTGCAATTTCATGTTTCTATCAGTGTCAACAGATGAGCAAAATTCTCTCTTTTCTTCAGTTGCAGCAGCTGACATGCAAGGGCAGGAACTGTGCTGGTGTGATGTAGCTATCAAGTGCCACCATCAAGGTTGAATGTGTGCAGGCAGTGATGACTGGAGATTTTTTCCCCCTCTAAACAATACTGCCTAACCGAATGGAGTAGACAAGAAAAGTTTTGACACATTCATTGGTATTGTTGTTGAAAATAAAGACTGGTGCCCAAATTTATATTCAAAGGAGTGTGTGGTTTTGTCCTTTGTCTTTGTGTAGGTAATTGGATGATCTCTAGCGATATTTGACCTAAATGCCTGCAGTGATATTTCGAAATTGTTATGCGTAGTCTCACCAGCTGTTAGGCCGGTGGCATTTGAGGCAATTTTGAAATATCGCCAGTGGTATTCATGCCAAACATCAGGTACAAATTATGCTGTTATTCGTCTCTACCGCTACCCGGGTTTAGTTTGTAATTTTCACATGTAGGTATTTGGCTTAAATTAAGCTGAAACACCACTGCTCTAAGCCAATCAAATCGCAGAAATGTCTCATGTGCTAGTATACGGGCATTAAAACCGGACAGTGCAACCTCGATGTATGAAACCCTTTCACTCCCAAGATCTGATTAGTAATTGTCCTTACTATCTGCCAGACAACTCTTACGATGTGAGTTCAAAGAATTTGGTATTGGCTCAACTACTAATCCCACGATCGATGTTCTTCTCCATTCTCGTCACCTGCCTGCTTGATATTGTATTCATACTGTAAGGAGAAGTTCTGTCTTGGTCACTTGTGGGAGTGGAGGGTTCATCATTCTACTGGGTTTTGACCTGTGGCCTTTATTTCATTTCGCCAATTTGACAGGCACGTTTTCTGTGATTTGAATTTCCTCTAGGAGTATTTCATTGTCCGAAGCTTTTTGATTTTGGCTCCAATAATTTTTTTTTAAATTTTGGAGCGCGGGCTCAACCCCAGTACCCCCTCGGTGTCGAAATGGAAACAGACAAAAGAGATGGCGAAGGTAGTGAGTAGTTGTTGTTTTTACTAGATATATCTAGTTTTGAGGTCCTCTTTGAAAACCATATCTTTTTTTCTGAAAGTTTCCTCAATAAAGATGATTATTATAACCACAAACAGACATACGCTATTATTATTATTATTATTATTATTATTATTATTATTATTATTATTTTTATTATTTGTGCTAGAGGTGCGCTGCGGCGCGACTCGTGTCGGCGTCACTTAGTGGTAAAGACATAATAATAATAATAATAATAATAATAATAATAAAGCCTTTATTTAAAGAGGGTGGCACTTAATAGCCAAAGGCTAATAAACTTGTGGCCCTCACAACTATTTACAATCTAAAATACTGTAAGCTAAAATATATATATATACAGTTAAAATATAAAATATGACAGGATTCAATTATAAGATAAAAAATAAATTATTAAATTACGAAATGATGCAAAAGTTGTTGTTCCTTAAAAATATTGGCAAACATGTTCTTTTTAAAACATGCTACAGAATTTAGTTTCCTAATTTCAATTGGTGTACTGTTCCACAGTCTTGTTGCCGAAACAGCGAAAGAGCGTCCTCCTGTTCATTTAGATAATTCGGCAAAGTCCCATTAATTCGCTTATACATTATTGTGCATTTATCAATCTTAGGTTGCTCATAAAACGGGATCCAACCTAGCTTGTTAAACAAAGCAACTGATGGTGTCATGCGATCGGCATGACAAATAACGCGTGCCGCTCTTTATCGCAATTTGCCCAAACAACGTTAGCGTAAGACATAACGGGGCGAATAATGCTATTATAAAACTGAAGTCGCTGTTTAAGGGGTAGACACGCTCGGATCTTACGCAATATTGCGATTCTAGAGGCCAACTTTTTACATACTTTCTCAACATGTTCATTAAATGACAATTTGCTGTCAATGTCTACGCCTAATAAGGTAGCACAATCCACATGGAGCAGATGGCTCGTTTTTATTGAATCGATTGTCGGTTAATTTGGTCGTTACTCAGAGTGATCGTAGATACGAACATAGTTGCAATGCTTGTCTGTTTGTTTACACTTGTCTGTTTGGTTTTGTAATCGGACCTTTCAGCGTCACCGCGCCCATATGCCAAAAGCGAGTTTGGCGTCCCCAACGGTCGCATTTTCGTTGATCGAAGCCCAGGGCACAGGCGGGACCGACAGGTGAGTTACCGGCTCTGTAACTGCGTTTTTCATCATTGAGAGAAAGTATGCAAACTGATCTTTCTTGTGGCATTTGTCGGAATTTTCGATGGATTCGAGATTTAAAGGCCAAAATCGTCTCGGATCGGACCTTTCAGCGTCACCGCGCGCATATGCCAAAAGCGAGTTTGGCGTCCCTAACGCTCGCATTTTCCTTTGTCGAAGCCCAGGGCACAGGCGGGACCGATAGGTGAGTTACCGGCTCTGTAACTCCGTTTTATCAGCATTGGGCGAGAGTATGCAAACTGATCTTTCTTGTGGCATTTGTCGGAATTTTCAATGGATTCGAGATTTAAAGGCCAAAATTGTCTCAGATGCGAGTGAACACCCAGCCAGCAAATTCTTGTCGTTTTGTTGTACCGAAACTTTTGTGCTTGAACGCCGTTTGTATCGTCTGTACCGTACCCAGTTTTTGTCTTTTTGTTTGCTGTTTTTTTTTTTTTTTCTTTCTTTTTTGGATTGACCCTGCTTTACTCGCAAGACGAGACATTCGCGTCAACGGTCAACTCTGGTCTGGTCTGGCTTGGTTAATGTTCAATCTCGACCCAAACACCTCGTTAACCGCGTCTCGAGATCTCACGAATTCGATTTTTAGGTGGCCGTAAGCATCAGTGATGGTAGTACCTAGACAACATCGCAAAGTCTTTTTGTTCTGTTTTAATTCGTGTTCATCTTATTTCATCTATTTTTTTTTTTATTTTTTTTTTTTTTTTTAAATTTTTTTCTTTTGAAAGTGGAATTTGGTAAGCGTGTGACTGTTGTGGAATACTGACACGATGAGCGATATCGAGGGGGGAGGTGAAGATCAAAGCTACGCTGACTGCTCGGTCGACGGCGACGACAGCCCCCGCTATCCGAGCCCGTCGGCCGAATCCATGGATAGTTGTTCTCTCGACTCTAGCGACCAGGAAGAAACTGATCCCGCCGGCGAGCCCACGCCCGCAGCAAGGCCAGAATCACCGCCACCCGTTGCAATAAACCTAGTATCGGACGACGAGGAGCGCGGAGAAGACGATGGTGGAGACGAAGCCCCACAAGAGCCTCCCGTGGCCGCCCTCTCTCCCAAGAGGGCATCCCACGCGCCGCGTCTAACAGATCTCCCGCCCGCAAACCCTAAGCAAAGGTCCAGGAAGAAGACCGCATCTCAACAACCGCCACCCGTTGCAATAAGCGCAGTAGTATCCGACGACGACGGTGACGAGCAGCTTCAACCAGGTGGTGGCGCAGAGGAAGCACCACGACAGCCTCCCGTAGCCGCCCTTTCTCCGAAGAGGGCGGCCTATCACGTGCCGCGTCTCACAGATCTCCCGCCGAAGCTGAAAAGGTCCAGGGAGAAAACCGCACGTCACCACGGTCAACACGTGCTCGCGGCAACAAGGCCGCAACTAGCGCCGCCCGTCACCACCGGCATACCCCACGCCCACGACGACCAGCAGCACGGAGACGATCGTGTGGAGGAAACCTTACCACAGCCTCCGAAGAGGGTGGCGCATCACGTGCCGCCTCTTACAGACTTCCCACCACATCTGCAAAGGTTCCCGAAGGCGGCCACATCTCATCACGGTCAACCCATGCCCGCCGCACGGCTGGAAATACCGCCACCCGTCACAACGAGCACACCCGATCGTGAGGAGAAGCCAGGGCATGATCGTGCCGAGGAAACCCCACAGCAGGTTCCCGTAGCCCCCCTTCCTCCCAAGAGGTCGGCCTACGCGCTGCGCCTCACAGATCTCCCACCAGATCTGCAATGGTTCATGCAGGAGACCAAGTCTTTTTTCACAAGGCCTCATGCGCTGGAGAGGCACGGACAGATGCTCGCCGCGAGCACGTTCGACAAAGCCTTGGAACGCATCCTGTGTGAGTATGGCGGCTCCGCATTTTACATTATTTGCTAGTTGCATCGCTCGTGGCATTTTCGGTGATGGAGCACACAAAAAAAAAACAAAAAAACAAAAAAACAAAAAAAACAAAAAAAAAAAAAGAAGAGAAAGAAAGGCAAACCAGATAAGCAAACAGAGGAATGGAACGCGCTCCAATTTTCTGGTCCTCTTTTCATGTTTCTCGGCCATCTATCCTCAGGTTAATAACGTTAGATCTGCCCCACAGGGGATTCCCTGTGGGGTGCCTCAAGGTTCTATTCTTGGTCCCTTATTTTTTATCCTGTATGTTAATGATTTGAACAATGCTTCCCTGCTTGATGCAATCTTGTTTGCTGATGATACAAACTTATTTATCTCCCATAATGACCCTGTTTACCTAATTAACACATTAAATAGAGAATTAAACAAATTGTCAACCTGGTTTGCAGCAAAGCGGCTCTCCTTGAATTTAGCCAAGACTAATTTTATGGTATTCAAGCCTTGGCAAAAGAAGCAATCCTTTGAATTTCAAGTTTTCATAAACGAGCAGCCTATTCTTCGTGTTTCTGAGACCATGTTTTTGGGTGTTTTATTAGATGACAATTTGACCTGGAAATCGCATATATCCTTAACAGCAAATAAATTATCCAAATCTATAGGTATTATTCATAAATCTAGGTTTTTTCTCTCTACTCACTCCCTTCGTACTTTATACAATTCTATGATCCTTCCATATTTGTATTATTGCAATTCAGCTTGGGCTGGTACCTATAAGTCAAACCTTCAAAGAATTGTAACCTTACAGAAACGTGCGTTAAGAATAGTAAGCAATTCTACATACATTGCCCATACTGGCCCTATTTTAAAGGAACTTAAACTCTTAAAATTTCATGATATCCATTCGTTTCAATTAGGTACTTTTATGTTTTCATTCGAGAACTCTACACTCCCTTCCAAATTCAATAACTTTTTTTTACTGAATAGTCAAATCCACAATTATAATACTAGGAATGCTCAGTCCTTCCGTTTGCCACTGTGCAGAACGAACACCAGGAAGTTTTCAATTTACTTTCAAGGTCCAAACTTTTATAATTCGTTAAATTCTGACATAACCAGTTCTCCCTCCTCCCCTTTTTTTAAAAGAAAGCTTAAGGAATTTCTTCTCTCTAAGTATTAGCTTCTGTAAGGCAGTAATTCTTAACTAACTTACTTAATATGCGTGTGCGTGTGTGTGTGTGTGTGTACGTGTGCGCGGTCAAAGTTAATTACCATAAGTCCATATTGTAATTCTAATATAAGATTAGTTATTTTAAGTGAGAAAGCCTGACTTGTTATAAGCCTCGTGGTTTCTTTCAGGTTTTCTCGCCATTTATTTTCTGTCATCAATTTTCTTCATTTTTTTTTTTTTTTTCCATGTGTAAATGTCGTATATGGCAAATAAATATTGTATATTGTATATTGTATATTGTAGGTTATCTTGGATACGTTCAGCGAATCCGGCCCGGAGAGTCGCCTTCAGTCCAAGACTTCCATCGCGGGGATCTTATCGAAGGATACCTAGACTATCTGAAGGTGGGTATCGAGGTTGTTTTAGAACGTTGCACGTTGCAACGACAACGACAGATGATTGTAGATTATCATTTGATCTGCTAAAAGACATTTACGACACGTTGCCATCTCGTCTCTACATCAGGAGGAGAGGAACTTGAGTCCTGCGACCCTAAGCGTGCACGCGAGCAGTCTGCTGTACCCACTGAAGTATTGCTATCGGGGATTGGGGCCACAATTCGAAGGTATCCGCATTATCTCCCAGCTCAGAAGAACGGCCACTGTACTTCAGAAGCAGGGGGATCTGGAGAGGGCGACCGCAGTCGAAGATCTCAAAGCGCAAAGCAAGTGGCTGGATTGGTAAGTGTGCTAGTTAGTTAGTGTAAAACAAAACAGAAACAAAACAAAACGGAAACAAAACGGAAACAAAACGTGTCTGTCTTTTAAACATCTTGGATGATCAATCGGGAAAAGGTAAAAAATTTAAAAATAGTCAGAATCGTGTTTTGTGAACGCTTGTCCTCGAGGTCTACAGTTCCTGCCTGCCTGCCTGCCTGCCTGCCTGCCTGCCTGCCTGCCTGCCTGCCTGCCTGCCTGCCTGCCTGCCTGCCTGCCTGCCCTTTTGAGTAGACGACTGCATTCAGAGTTGAAATGCTTGAAAATAAATGCAAGAAGTACAGTTTCAATTTGTAGGAATGAATCGTTTCTAAAGATATTAAAGAACACTGGTCCCCGCTTTCTCTTAAGGGAACAAGTCCTCCTAGCTAGGGAAGCCCAGCGGTGCCGGTTTGAATTGGCCAAGGGCAGACAGCAACGCGCTCAGGAGGCCCGCGACCTGCTGCTTTTGTCACTGTACACCCACCTCCCGCCCAGCAGGGGCCTAGAAATCAGGACGATGGAGTTGGTCTTGGAAAGCCAACTGGAAGAACCGTTTCAGAAAGCGCACTATCGTGACAGAAACGTGGCCTTGATCAAGACAGATGGCGACGGCATCGTGCTACACCTCGGAAGGTTCAAAACCTGCAAGCAGAGCGGGCCTGAAACTATTCCCATACAGGTAATTCTTGTCACGACTGAACGACTGACACGAGCAGAGTACGGAAATTAACAAGAGTTCTGAGCACACTTTAATAACAGTCTCTCTCTCTCTCTCTCTCTCTCTCTCTCTCTCTCTCTCTCTCTCTCTCTCTCCCCGCAGGCAGACAGCCAACTCTGCAGGCTGTTCATACAGTTTGTATCAGAATTCAGAAAGGTGCTTAATCCGACGCTGTGCAGCAACTACCTGTTTCTGGTAAGTATAGGGTTCCCCGTCTTATAGCCAGCTAGCTAGCGCGGGCTAAAATTGCCGGGCTCGGCAAGGCAAAATTGTCCAACTCATGCCGTCGCCGGGTGAAGTAGCACTCGCTTGAAACTAGCTAACTGGTTAGGGATTTTTGGGCCGAAGAGGACTCTTTGAAAACACTGGCCGTGGGTCACAGTCACCACAGGCCCTGGTTGTTCAAAGCTGGGTTAAAGTAACCCGGGGTTAGTGTGAAATTTGATTTCAGGTCTGAAAACTTTAAGAGAAAATTCAGTTCAAATCTTTTTGCTTGCAATTTGATCATTGCATGTTCTAAAAAGAATAGTGAAAACTTTCCCCAAAAGACTTTTGAACAAAGAAATAAAGAAAGCTGGATTAAAATTTAACCCTGGGTTAGAGCTAATCGGCCTTTGAACAACTGGGCCCACTGCTGTGCAGCAGCAGATCATTTTGACTCTGACCTATTTCATTTCAGAATTCCAAGGGTGCACCGTACTCGAGCACGTCGTTCACAACACGTTTACAGAAAATGTTCGAACTCCTGACCGGAAGCAAGGTGGCGGTATGCGGACTAAGGTCATCTTTCGTAACCTGGGCATATTCCCAGAGGTAGGTCGACATGGCTATTGAACTGCAAGTCACGTCCTTCCTTCCTTCCTTCCTTCCTTCGTTCGTTCCCCGCGAATTTTGGAATCTGTTGCTTTAAAACGCCGGCATAGCCACATCGCTGATAACCGTTTGATACGTTTTTCTTTTTGTCGTTCTCCCTCTGTCTATCTGCAGCGGATGCGACGATCAGATGAAAGACAGCCTTGCTGCTTGTCTCCGGCACTCCCGAGAGCAGGCCCAGCACACTTACGACCGACGCACGGCAAACCAGAAGAAGACCCCGGCATTAGATCTGGCCAGGCGCAAGGCCGAAGAAGAGGAGCTTGTGGCCGGGCCCATGACCAGGTCTCTCCAGCTGCCAGAGATCTCGGAGCCGGAGATCGACGTGGGCGACTTTGTGGGACTCGTGGCCGAGGACAGCACCCTACAGAAGCCTTCGATTTTCCTGGGGCGTGTTCAAGCTTTCCTGCCGGAAGGCCAAGCCCTCCTTCTATGGTACAGGCACACCGGAGGTTCTAACTATGCCCCAGACTTGGACGGTGAGCAGTGGGTGGAGTCGAGAGAGTCGCTAGTCGCTGTGAAGGTGGCTGCTGCCAAAGGCAGTCCCTACGCCATGCGACTGCTGACCAGCGTGCGCGAGATACACAAGGCAGTCATGGGCGGGGAGCGGGGATCCTGACCTCAAAAAAAAAAAAAGGACAAAGCAAAAGGACAAAGAGGAGAAAAAAAAAACAGAACGAGAACTCTAAGAAGATCCCTTTTCTTCGCTATTGTTGTTGGACTTTTGGAAGCCGCCAGAGAGATTTCTAGCTGTCAGATAAATAATAAAAAGTGTGTGAATTTGAATTTGTCTGGCTTTTGCTGTTCTGTTCGGTCCTGTCCTGTTTTCTTGCTTTCTTGTTTTCTTGTTTTCTTGTTTTGATTTTGTTTTTGTTTTTTTTTGCACCCGGAATTATTTCATTTGAAGCCGTCCGTCACAAAAGCAACACACCCGACAGGCAAAAACCGGCCACGAATGGTGATTTTTCCCCGATTCAAACTTGCCCACGCACGTCCGGGCCGATTCGGACTTGCCCGCACACGAATTAATTATTTGCCCACAGCTCGCGCGTCGAAACATGTGACGGTTCAAAGGGAACTTTGATAAATATGGATCAATGATATCGAAAGGAGGTAGACTAAATGATGAACAGTTAGAGCTAAATGTTAACGGAACAGCCATTAAATCATATAATTCTATTCTAAGTTATT